>NW_012115844.1:4210233-4248349 GCF_000951035.1 Colobus angolensis palliatus | reverse complement strand
TTTCTTTCTTTCTTTCTTTCTTTCTTTCTTTCTTTCTTTCTTTCTTTCTTTCTTTCTTTTTAGGTGGACTCTAGCTCTGTTGCCCAGGCTGGAGTGCAGTGGTGCGATCTTGGCTCACTGCAACTTCGGTCCCTGGGTTCAAGCAACTCCTTGACTCAGCCTTCCGAGTAGCTGGGATTACAGGAGCTCACAACCATGCCTGGATAATTTTTGTATTTTTAGTAGAGATGGGGTTTCACCATGTTAGCTGGGATGGTCTTGAACTCCTGACCTCATGATGCACCTGCCTCAGCCTCCCAAAGTGTTGGGATTACAGGTGTGAGCCACTGCTCCTGGCAGACTTTTTTCTTAGTTTCCTGGGTCTGTAGTTTGGTTGACATAAATTTAGGAAAATCCTCAGATATTGTTTCAAATATGTCTTCCTTTCTTTTCCCCTTTTCTTCTTCTTCTGTTATTTTCACTACATACAAGTTATACCTTTGATAGTTGTTTCATAGTCCTTGGACATTCTGTTCTGTTTTTATTCCCAATCTTTTTTATCCTATGCTTTTCAGTTTTGGACATTTCTATTGTCATATCCTCAAGCTCAGAGATTCTTCTCTCAGCTGTGTCTGGTGTACTAATGAGCCCATCAAAAGCTTTCTTTATTTCTGTTACAGTGTTTTTGATCTCTAGCATTTATTTTTGATTCTTTCTTAGAATTTACTCCTCTAAGCTTACATTATCCATCTTTTTTTAGATGTTGTCTACTTTTTCCATTAAAGCCCTTAGCATACTAATCATGTTTATTTTTTAAATCTCTGGTCTGATAATTCTAACATTCCTGCCACATTTGACTTTGTTTCTAATATTTAGTTAGTCTCTTCGTGCTGTGATTTTTGCCATTGAGTGTGCCTTATAATTTTTTGTTGAAAGATAAATATGACATACTGGGTAACAGAAACTGCAGTAAATAGGCCTTCAGAGATGTAGTGACGAGGCTTGGGGAGCAGCAGCACACTATAGCTCTGTGATTAGGGTTCAGTTTTATGGTGAGCTTGTGCGCTGTGAACTTCAGCAGTGTTGTGCAGGCTCCTCTCTGTCTTAGGCAACATAGGATGGCTAGAGGAAGCTGGGATTGGGTATTACTTTTCTCTTAGGTAGGCTAGGCTCTGATACAACAACATCAGGTTAGGCTCTGGTGGAAAGTTTCTCCTGAGGGCAGTTCTTCTTTTTTTTTTTTTTTTTTTTTTGAGACGGAGTCTCGCTCTGTCGCCCAGGCTGGAGTGCAGTGGCCAGATCTCAGCTCACTGTAAGCTCCGCCTCCCGGGTTTACGCCATTCTCCTGCCTCAGCCTCCCGAGTAGCTGGGACCACAGGCGCCCGCCACCTCGCCCGGCTAGTTTTTTGTATTTTTTAGTAGAGACGGGGTTTCACCGTGTTAGCCAGGATGGTCTCGATCTCCTGACCTCGTGATCCGCCCGTCTCGGCCTCCCGAAGTGCTGGGATTACAGGCTTGAGCCACCGCGCCCGGCCTCCTGAGGGCAGTTCTTCTTGTTTTTCTAAATGGTTCCCTTTCCTCTCCCTCTGTTGGAATCATGAGGGAATCTTTCTCTGGTATTCACTGTGAGGATTTGGTAGAGCTCCTGAAGATAAAAGTCACAAAAGTGTGGTGACATTTCTATGTTTAGGTCCCCCTGGAATTTTTAAGTCTTAGACTGGTCTACCAGGACAATTTGCCAATTAAAGTTTAGGTTTTCCTGCCTTACTGGTGCTGCTTCCAAAAAATGGTTTATGCTCTGGCAAGTTGCGATTCTCTGTATCCTGCTGTCTGTCTCTCTAATTTGGGGAAGAGCAATTTGCCCTGTGACCTCACTTTTTCTGATGGATCTAAGGATTATTAACTTTTTCAGTTTATTCAGGTTTTACTTTGGTCAGGATGGAGTAGTAACGTCTCAGCCCCTTGCATGCTGGACCAGATCCTGGAAATTTGGAATTGGAATTTGAGAGTGCTTAACCAGGTGGATAGAAACATAAGCCTGGGCAAGCAAAAATGCATTGACTGAGAGCACTCTCACAAGATAGGATTGAACTCTTTGGCAAGGACCCCAAAGTATGCGGCCAATCATCTGTATTAGTTTGTTTTCATGCTGCTGATAAAGGCATACATGAGACTGGGTAATTTACAAAGAAAAAGAGGTTTAGTGGACTCAATTCCACATGGTTGGGGAGTACTCACAATCATGGCAGAAGGTGAAAGGACATCTTACATGATGAAAGGCAAGGAGAGAGTTAGAGCCAAGTGAAAAGGGTTTCCTTTATAAAACCATCAGTTCTCAAGAGATTTATTCACTCCCAGGAACACAGTATACAGGAAACCGCCTCCATGATTCAATGATCTCCCACCAGTTCCCTTCCACCACATGTGGGATTTATGGGAGCTACAAGTCAAGATGAGATTTGGGTGGGGACCCAGTGAAACCACATCACCATCTGCTAGAGTCAAAGTCAGAAGCCAGGATAAAATGATGCCCCATGCTGAGCAAAGCAGGGTTCCTGAAGGATAAAGATTCTGAAAGAAGTGCTCATAGTGGAATGATGAAGTTACATAAATCTAGAAGATTCACAAGAAGATCCTCATGGAGAGCCTGTAATACACTCCATTCATCAAGGCCAACAAGCTGTGCTTGTGAGAGAGGTGGTGACATTTCTAAGTGTTTCAGTAGTGACTGTTGTCTTTCTGTCAGAGCAGACAGTAGAAAAGCCATCATGGAACTGAGCTCTTTAATATCCATGGAGATAAAGGGACCACACAGTAATACAGGCCAGGTAACGGCACTTTCAAGAGGAAGTGGGCTTTTGACTCTAGTAAACTACTACTTTTTACAACTACAAACATCTGGTTTTAATAATTTGGGGCAGAAACACACACCTCTCTCTGAATGAGCTCTCACCCTGTGTGTTTTGGTCACATCCGGCACTTCCGCTGCCATGACCCATGCAAGCAACAATAGATCTGCTTGTTTTACTTGTTTTTTGTTTTGTTTTGTTTTGTTTTTTGACAGAGTTTTGGTCTTGTCACCCAGTCTGGAGTGCAATGGCACAATCTTGGCTCACGGCAACCTCCGCCTCCCGGGTTCAAGCGATTCTCCCGCCTCAGCCTCCTTAGTAGGTGGGATTACAGGAACCCGCCACCATGCCCAGCTAATTTTTGTATTTTTAGTACAGGCGGAGGTTTCACCATGTTAGCCAGGCTGGACTCAAACTCCTGACCTCAGGCCATCAACCCACCTTGGTTTCCCAAAGTGCTGGGATTACAGGCGTGAGCCACCACACCCAGCCCAATTTGCTTTTTAATCTGTATTTTGAAAATGTTTCTTGTATCCTGTCCCATCAAGAAGCATTCTCTCAAATTTGATGCCAACTTTCATCTTATGGAAAATGATACTGAATGAAGTTTAGCCTCTTTAGGGTTGTGTCCTCAAAGCTCTAAGTAATGTAAATATTTGATAGATTCTGATGAATTTATCTGAAAAATAAAATGGATCAAAACTTCCCAGTCCATCTCTAAAGCTCTGTTCCTCCAGCCTTTGACAAGGCCTTCTCAAACATTAACTCAAATGACAGAATAATTGCCACTCCTCTTTTCTTTCTGTTGTGCAAATGACACCACATATGGACCCATTACAAACAGAAGAGAATCACATTTAATGACCTTCAATTAAATATCAGGTGTGGTGCCAGGCTCTTTCCAAACATCACTGTTGGATAACTAATACACCATCATTTTCAAAAAGGATTATGTTAAATTCAAGGATTCCTGCGTTGATCAAGGGAAAAACAAGGATGTGAGAGGCACTAACATTGCTTGGTTGGGCTGTGCTTGCGTAGAGTTGTATGAAAGAGCCCTTCCACCAAGAGATCCTCCAGAGACACTGGCACAGAGCCACATGCAGAAGCAAGATGAAGAAAAGGATCTCTTCAGGACAAGGAGAAAATCACAGAGGGAGCTCACCTAAGTGATGTTCTTGTCTCAGCAGCTGCTGAGGAATCTCTGAGTCAAAGAGCTATAAAAAGAGGCAGGAATTGAGGGTTTAGCTACAAAGGTCATCTGCTTATCTGTAATTAGCAGATGTTGAGTGTAGTTTTGCAGCGCATGCAGACTTGGTAGGCTGTAAATGGCTAACAGTATGATTATTTGAACTATATTTAAAGAAACTGGGTGTGTACAAATTTTAGTTTTAACATCAATAGGTTTTAGCTAAGTGTCCTAGCTTGCTGTGAAGGTGTAAACAATATGGGGACAGGTTGGAGCTAATACACTGGGGCTATCGCTACTGGCTTATTTCCGTAACAGGCTCAAAAATGGCTTGTCTCATACGATACAGCAGGGGGAAGGTAAAACTGGAATATGAACCCACACTAACATTTATCATTCCATCAGATGAATGTTATATGTGCCATTCCTTACAAGAGTGTCTTTTCCTGGCCTAAAAATTTTTGCATTCTCAAGCATTAAAGGGAAAACTTTATCTCCAAAGTGTCATAAAGAAAGACAGTAAAACGAACGTTCAAAGAGTAGCCACTCCTCTTGTTCTGTCATTAGAATCCTGAACTGATAGCAGGATTTGAGAGAGAGAGAAAAAAACAAAAAAACAAAAAACAAACAAAAAAAAACAAAAGCAGAGGTAGTGCATATAAGAAAGTAGAGAGAAAAGGGCTGTGCATATGTGAGTGGGCGGATGTGAGAGATAAAGAGAAAGACAGAGGGATAAAGAGAGAACAAACTGGAGTGTTTATGTTCTTTAGATCTTTAACTTCTTTGAGAATGTTACTTTTCCCGTTGTCTTCCAGTTTTACTGAGGTGTGGTTGACAAATACAAATTATGTATATTGATGGTATACAACATAAGGCTATATGTACACATTGTGAAATGATTACCACATTAAGCTAATTAATGTATCAACCAGCTCACATAGTTTTTTGCTGCTGTTTGAATATTCAAGTTCTATTCTCTTAGCTTTCAACGATATGTTATTAACTAAAATCACCATGCTGTCTATTAGAATTCAACAACTTACTCACTTTATCACTGAACCTTTGTACCCTTTGTGCCTCTTTCCACTGCTTCAGTGAGATTTTGAATTTGTCGAAGTCAGCCATCTGGGAGACATCAATGACATATCTTTTTGAATTAAAAAACCAATATTATGACCAGAAACATGCAGTAAAATATTTTATTAGAAACCTTTATTAAGGGAGGTTTATGATAATAAATTGTCAGGATTTATTATTGCTCATGGCCAACGTGAAAGCAGGTGACCCCTTTAGTGCAGGGTTTATTTAACATTCACCCTTCCAAGGAGGGTTTAGCCTTGTTGGGATGTCACGTTTGGAGGTCTCCCGTTAGCATACCTGACGTGTACTGCACTTGGGCTTTATTTCCCATCTCCCTGGATGGCATCAAAATGCAAGTTCCAGGTCACTACAATATTTCAGACATGCTCAGTAACTTTGGCACTTTGTGTGCTTGGGGTGATCACCTGCTTCACCTGGTGTGGGGACTCTGGGGGTTTTTAACTCCTAAGTTCAGAACTCTTTCCTCTAATTCAACTAGTAAAGCTTTTTTTCTTCACCCCCTCTCCACTCTGATTAACTTTGTGGATGCTTTTCTTTTCCCTTGATTGAAGTGTGATTCAGGAAGAGCTGAAGTTTTTCTACTCCATTTGGATCATTTTCACCTCTTTGAAGCTTCTTTAAGAAAATAAATTGCATTAAATGTTTGGCATTAAAATATTCCATATTAAGAAGCAAGGCACAAAGAAATGGAAGAAGAGAAAAAAACATTCCTTTATATTATAATGCAAGTGCATATTCATATTCTGAATTTTAAAATTAATAATAAAACTTTTTATCTTTAGGAATATCATGAGCACCACTGTCCATAATATTCTACCCTAGAACAGATCCATGCATTTATCCAATGTTGAAAAAAACACATGTTCCATTCTCTTATAGGTGAGGAAATTAGAAATCACCGGGAGCTTTGTTTTTGTTGTTAGTTATAGCTTCTCAAAACCCTCTTCCCAAAGATTCTGATTCTGTACTGCTGGTTTGGATCTTAGCAAACACATTAAAAAAAAAAAAACTCTTCAAGTGATTTGGGGAGTTAGATTTGTGATATGCTGAATTACTCCAGGTTTCCTTCGATGTTGATCACTATGAACTCAGAGAAAGATAATGCCTTGTCTAAACTCACAACAGAGCTAGAGAGTGATAGATTCCAGATTAGACCTCAGACTCCTGCCCTCCAGAGCAGCACGGAAAATTCTGTCATATACAAACCATGGAATTTACTCTTTCTCTGTATAGTCATCAGTCTAAGCGCTGCTCATTAGGCAGAAAATATTTGCTTTGAACAGTGTTTTGCTTCGTTTACATAGAATTGAAAAAAGAAGCCTGACATTTCCCAAGTCTTGTGCAACAATAAAAAAAAAATGCGAAAGTGGATTTAATTCCCTGACCTCCTAAACACATGCTCTCCATCCTCCACTCCAGAGAAAAAAATGATTTCCATTTAAAAGGTGTTTTGACATTGATTAGTTGAGACTAAAGTCCCACATAACTCAACTGCTTGAAAATAAAGTCATAGCTAATGGCTCTTCCTGGCTTCAGCCAAAGAAACGTTGAGCAGCATCTAAAGAAACATCTGTCTTTTCATATGTATGAACAGTTTTTGTTGTAAATCCTATAGGATTCTTGATATTCATTATGAAAGAAAATCCGCATGATCATTTTAAAGACCATCTGCTCGGGGTTTAGGATCATCACCTGTCTGGGCTTCCTGGAGCACTGTGTCCAAAAGGAAATAACAAACATACTGTAAAAATTCCTACAACTTTTTTTTCTTCACTCCCTCCCCACCCTGATTAACATTGTAGATGCTTTTCTTTTCCCTTTATTGAAGAGCTGAATTCAGGAAGAGCTGGTTTTTCTACACCATTTGGATGATTTTCGTCTCTTTGAAGTAACGCTACCTTAGAGCTAGAAACAATTTTTGGAGATCTAAAGCTCTGGCTATCAACAGTGGGAAATTTATTTTTATCAACTCTTTTTTCTTCCCATTTGATATATGACTGGGCTCTTAAAAGTATCAGTTGAGTCGACTGAATACCATGCAAAGGAATATATGTTGAGTCGTCAGCACCTTGTGATTAATACAAGTGTGACTCAGGAAAACACACAAACACACAGAGCGGGAGAGCAAGAGTGGGAGCCAGAGAGAGAGTGAGAGCCAGAGAGAGAGTGAGAGCGAGAGAGTCAGAGATAATACAGTTGGTATTATTTGAGTTTTGAAACCACAGGGACATCAAAGTCTTTCTTGATGTGCTGCAAAATGTTACCAAAGCAGTTACATTTTACACTCTGTTCTTAGAATAAGGTCACATAGAAAACTTTGCAACTTTTAAGATACAAAGATGCTACTGGAGAAACTTATTGAAAACTCGGAAAGCAGTATCAGCATGGAGTTGAAGTGACTTCTTCCTCTATGTAAAAAAGGTGTCTGATGAAGTAAACCAGGGAAAATCTATTTTTCCCCTACATCTGACTCAAGATGTGTTCTCCAATTGATTTGTCAGTGCTACAAACTCATCATTCTCTTGTCAAATGCCAGCAAGCATGGGAATACCATCTTTCAGGTGAGAAGCCGGGCACAAAATTTTCCTATTGCAGAGGCATACACACATCCCACACCTTTCCTGTGCCCTGTTTTTCTTTTTCTTTTTAATGTGTTGTGCCAAAACCACAATCTCTCCAAGATATAAGCTCAAAACTAGAATAATGAAGTAGGATATATCCTTACTATAACCATGAGCTTGAGATGTCTGTGTATGTCACAAGTTAAAAATACCAATCTCTGCGACGGATTAACTGTGTGATCTCAGGTAAGTTGATCATCTATTCTCAGTCTCAGTTTCCAAAAGAACACAAAGTCCGTAGCACAGTCCTGGAGCCCAAATGAACCCAAAGGTGTGTCACAAATATTGGGTACGTGTATTATAGAACACTTATGCTAAGAACCAAAATTTCTATGCTGCATTATTTTCCTTGTGTATGATTTTGCTCTCCCAAGATTTTTAAACTCCTCCAAGCAAGAGACAAAGTTTGTTCATTCTTTATGTTTTGTGAGAGTACAGTGTTGAGCCAGCAACATACTAGTGGTAAATTAGCGTTGTTGATTGTCTGTCGGGTTCATTCAATTGATTGAATAGCCAAAGTAGTAACATTTACTCTATCTTTACTTGAATTTCCTTGTTGCATATTAGTTTGTTTTGTAAAAATGATTATGTATATTCCTGATCCCTGAAAAATAATTCAGATCAAGCAAAACTAGACATTGACAGGTTCTGTTGGTCAGCGTCTACTTTAAGCACTAATAAAGGCTAAAATGACCACATCTTCAGTCATGCTGTAGAAAATAGAGGGGATCATTGTGATCAAAGAGGAACTCTGCTTGGTAAGACTGCACTTGAATTGTTCTATAAGTTAGTCAAATCACTTCCCTTTGAGCCTGAATTACGTTTTTGCAAAATGGTTTTAATGATTTATGTTCTGCATGTTCTATAGACTGCTATTAAGTGTTTGTCAAAAGATGAATTAATAAATGATAGACAAATGTGAAGCTAATTCTTTGGTGGTGTATGGGCATTCGTGAAGGATTGGATACTAGCTCCACGAAGTACTACTTTTTAAAGCAATTTATTAGGAATTGGTAGTTCACGTTCTAGGCTCTTCTAGATCAAAGTCCGTATTTAGAATGTTTATTCCTTCAGGTTCAAACAAGGACAATAGCTATAAGACAGTTTTTTTGTCTTACATTATTGACATTAATGATATGTATATAGGGATGTACCATGTTTTAGAAGGAAGAACAACAAGTATAGCATTTGAAAATAGAAATCTACAGAGGAATTTATTTCTCCTATTTGTAGTTGTGCCTTCTTGGGTCAATATTTGCCTTTTCTGAGTTTCCTCATCAGCCAAATAAATAATAATACCTTCACCATCTCCCATAATGACACAGATTTATTTCAAAATGAAATAAATAATGCCACCATTACTATAATATCACACAGAATATGAAGAAATTTCAGGGAGAGGCTCACAATAGGAAATTTGAATTAGTTTAAAAGAAAACCTAGGGACACTGGTTATATATCCTATAATTTCCTCATATTTTGACTAGGTGACTTCATTAAGATACTTGCTTCTACCACCTATAAATAGACGTGAGGGAGGGCATTATCATATCTAATAAGTCTGTGTCCCTTCAATTTATGGTTGCTCCATTGATGAGTGATTGTCCCCACTAAACCACATCTGGGAGAAATAATAGAGTGTTTTGGAAGGACCAGGAAATCTGAACCAAAGAGTCTTATAGAAGTGCGTACAGCAAGAATCGCAGATCAGAGACAAAATATAACAGGCAGTCTGCAGACAATGAATACTCATTTCACAAAACATCAGAACAATGATAACCTCTGGGGAAAGAGAGAAGAGTAAAACTAGGGATGGGCTCACAGACCCCTTGAAGATACTAGCCTCATCTATTTCTTAACCTGAGTTTTGATTACACACACTTTATGATTCTTTGTAATTTGTCCATGCATGAATTATATATTTTTCAAATGTACATTTAACATTAAATTTATTTATGACATAAAAAAGTATACAGAAGAACTGCAAATCCAGGATCTACAGTGGGATTAATGGCAAACAATTACCTAGCTAAAACTGTGAACTGACTCCAGAAAAAAATATACTGAGCCATCTGGTAGTTGAGTTAGCATTTGAGACTGCCTGAAAAGATAGCACAGACCAAGTCTGGATCAATTTAATGGATTAACATATTTATGTTATCAGAAACAGGCAAATAAAACAAAAAAGGTTCATTTGGTCACTATTTAGGAACTTGGGCTGAATAACAATTCTTAATAAAATATATTTCAGTAAACAGCTGTTAATGTGTAAATATAGGAGTTTATTATAGGTATTCTATTTTGCTACAGTAGCATTCTTTGGCATTTAGACTTTGCTCACACCCAGACTTAGAGACTACTTCTGAGGTTAATTCTGGCAGTAGGCAATCAAGTTGACTTTTATCCAGTGAGACATTGACAACACAAATGGCCAACAGCCAGATGGTATTTAACCATAGAAGTCTGACCCCTGATTCCTTACAGCAACCAGCCCTGGGAGCCAAACCACAACCTTATAGAAATTGGCTGAAAAAAATAAGAACTTGGACAGGAACTGCCAACAGCCCTAATTTTTGTTCCTACTTCCAACTCAGGACCAACCAGAGGAAGGCAAATGCACTCCCCAAACCAGTCACATGCTTCTAGTTGACATTCAGCTTTCCCAGCCTTCAGTTGAGTGTACCAGAAGTCTTCCCATGTTTTCACTGTAAAGCTTCTCCATTACCCTGTGTGCCTTTAAGCCTGTACCAAATACAAGGGACAGAGCTGACTCCCTGATAGAACAAGTTCTAAATAAACAGGCTGTTCTCATTTGAGTTGTCTTCATTTATTTCCCCAGTTATTGCTTTCATTCAATTTTCATTAAAATAACAACAACAACAACAGCAACAATTGCGTTGGAAACCTTTCACCTTGCCCCTATTTCATTCCTAGTTGCAAAAAAGTAACATTAATGGAGAAAAGCTGTGTTTAATTATTATATCCATTCTCTTGAATATTGAACAAGCAGTAACCAAGATTATTATAAAGATAGTGCAACAATAGGGAAAATAATATGGAGTCGTTTTTTAAATTTAAACATAAATGCATAAATGAGTATGTGTGTACACAGACACACACAGACACACACACAGAGTGAGTGGGCCAATTCAAAAGAGAAACATGGAAAAACAAGAAATGGTAGTTTTGCTTGGCGATTGGCTTGTGGATGGCATTTTACGTTTTTTATTCTTGTTTCAATATTCTTTAGTGAAGTTGTTTTGAAAAATGAAGCAGCATCTCTTGCTTAAATGAATTAAACAGGTGTTCCAGGTCTGTTCTCTGACAGAAGCTTTTGCACCTACAAATCTTACCTAATTATGACTTCTAAATGATTCCCTGAGTGTACTTTTCATACTGTAAACTTCTCTGCAAATGTAAAAGATGATTATTATTCTACAGGAACTATTTAAATACAGAAATCCCTGAATTTGTGTGCCTAAAATGTACACTGGCTGAGGTTCCCTGATTTTGGAAATTAAAGGCTAGTATGTCTGTGATAACATAGCTAATACACCCTCTGGTGTGCCATTTTTGCCACAAAGATGGTCCAGGATGGGCTAATGGAATAAAGCTAAGCTGGGGATACACATGCTCTGATGGAAACAAATTGCATCAAGATGGGCTGTTAGTATGACAAAAAAACATGTAAAATGCCTATAATGTACAATATATTCAGTACCTAGAGGCAAATCTTAAGGTGATGGAAAGAACCAGGAGTCAAGAGACCTGAAATGTTTGTGCAGCCCTGTAACTAACAAGGAGTGGGGCTTACTTGGATGGTTCATCTGCTTTTGGGTTCTCTATTTCCTAATAGCTAAGACAAGGGTTTGAGATGTGATATTTCAGGAGGCCATTTCAGATCTGGATTCTATTCAAGTAGAGCTCTAGATATTGCATTAGATTTCATATTATTTTCATCTGGCCTTGTAGCACACCATTAATGCTCAATTGTATTGCTATATTGGGAGGAGGAGACAATCATCAAATGAGAAAAAAAGCTAAGAAAGTTAGGTGATGGGAAAGAAAGAAAAACCTAATTTGTCTGTTACAGTTCGTTTCACATGTAGAGGGAGTTAAGATGGGAAAAGTATATCCCAGAAGGTAATTACATATTGTCTGCAATCAATAGAACACATTGGGGAGAGAAAAGCTACTTGCATTACACTTAGAATTAGGGGCTTCATGTTGTTGCTTGAGTTATTCTTGGTCACAGCAGCTGAAGCAACACTTACAAAGCCCAAAGCCTACTCCAAAACTTTCCAACTTAAGCTCTGTCCCGTCTCCAAATCCCTGTCTCCCCAGACGAAACAGCATACACTTCGGACCATTCTCAGATATTGTGATCAGTCGTGAAGTGTGACTGGAATCATTTACCACTATTAGTGTTTAAATATTTGAGGCTATTGAATCATGAATTTGAAATAGATAACTCGGTGAGGTTGTTGTTGATAATTCCACTTCTACCTTCTTGCACAATGCAATGCTTCTTGAATCAGCAAGGATGTGATATAATTAGATTTATTGCATTCACTCGTGTGCTCAGCACTCGTCATTTCCATGGTCATCCCACAGTCATGGGACCTATGTGAGTGTTTCATAGTCAAAATAGCAGCTGATCATTAGCCTTATTGATGGATCCCTCAACTGCTACAAGTTCAAATAGAACTTGTGCTGTCACTCAGACCTTCTCCTCTACATGGTGGTCCTCAAGGCATTAACATTATTTTATCACTCTTTCCCAAATGCTCAAGCTGAGAACCTCAGAATTATCTTTAGTTTCTCCATTGTATAGGTCAGAATTTTTGCTTTCAGGTGATATAAACACGATTCAAAAAGGCTTTCTGAAAGAGTGAATTTATTAGTCTGTCTAGCTTGATTATAGCTTCTGACTCAGCCAGACTTAAGGATTCTAACAATATCATCAAATATTTGCTCTTCTCCTCTCTGTTGCCTCTGATTTTCTCTGGGTTAACTTTATTCTCAGTCTGTTGTCAAACGGTAGCACTGGGGTTAATTCATGCTTTAATTTCAAATAGAAAAGAGCAGATCATTATTTCATATGTTCCAGAAATTCCATGGCAGTACTGGCTGGGCCTGAGACACCTCCTGCCACTCAAGCCTAACAAGATGAGCTACTCAGATTGCTCAATCTGGATTCCATCCCTCCCCCATTTGACCATGTGATTGGAGGAGTTACCAGTGTATGAGAGAAAGTTGCTGCATAGGACAGTGATAGACATAGGGGACATCCATATTTCTTTCACTCCTTAGCCAATGAACTGACAAGTTGTGTGGATTTTGCATTTTAAATATCTCTTGCTTCATTTTCTCCTTCAAATTCCATTGCAATTACCTGAGTTCAGGTCCTCATTATCTCTCACCTGATCCGTTGTCTTAGCTTGTTAACTGATACGGGTTTGCTCCGTGTCCCCACCCAAATCTCACCTTGAATTGTACTCCCATAATTCCCACGTGTTGTGGGAGGGGTGCGGTGGGAGACAATTTGAATCACGGGGGCGGTTTCCCCCATACTGTTCTTGTGACAGTGAAGAAGCCTCAGGAGATCTGATGGTTTTAACAGAGGTTTCCACTTTTGAGTCTTCCTCATTTTCTCTTGCTGCTGCCGTGTAAAAAGTATCGCCTCCCGCCATGATTCTGAGCCTGCTCCCCAAGAGCCAAGTAGAACTGTAAGTGCAATTAAACCTCTTTTTCTACCCAGTCTCAGATGTGTCTCTATCAGCAGCATAAAAACGGACTAATACATTAACTTTTCTTCTTTTTTCAAGTTCTCTGTAATCCCAACCATTTTCTTAACAACATCCTACCAGTTCTTCTTCATGTCCATTATCCTTGAGGCATATTAATCTGCAAATGGTTCCCTGAAATCTTCATGGTCCCTGATACTTCATATCTTTGCATAGACTGTTCAGCACATTTCTTCCTTGTTCCTGTGTGGAAAAAACCCCTTATACATTAACAAAGACCGATGCAACACTATCTCTCATCCCACATAGTCCTGGAGTTCCAAGGCTGAAAACTAAGGACTAAAATTATTGATAAAATTATTTGGCCTCAGAATCAGGAAAACTTTAATATGGAAGAAAAGTGGGACTTCAACATAGGAAAATGAGAACAGAACTGAGGTTCAAGATGCGGGCTTTGAAACTAAGGTGGGACCTTAAGAACAGGGTCAACCCTGGAGTACCAGTTACGGTAGCTCGTGGCAACCCTGGGGCTCAGGCCAAACCTATACTATAGTCATATTGGTCCAGATGGGGCTTACAGAATTAACAGAGGACAGGAAACAAGGTAGGTAAGCCTACTGACTTCAGCTCTATCACTATAATTTAACCGATTCCATTCTCAAAAGGAACTTAAACTATTTTTCTTTTATTTTCTCACTGGCCTATGACCCTAGGAAATGGTAAAGTTCCTTTTTATAGTTGCACTTCTTTCATTGTTTTCTTTCTGCCAGGAAGAGAAATGGAATGCATGCAAAGAATGGTTACATGAAAAATAGTATCTGAAGGGTGAGATGTCTGCTTCTTATATTACCCTAATACATACATTATATTAGGTGTGTGTATATATTTATAATTATATATATTTTATTTATTGTTTATTATAATTATTATTTAATAATATATCACGTTGTATTATTATTTATTATTTTATATTTATTATTTAATAATATATTATTCATTATAATTATATATTATAATATATAATTATTTATTATAATTATATATTATAATATACAATTATTTATTATAATTACATATGTACACACACCTAATATATATGTTTATATATATTTATGTATTATATTAGGTGTGTGTATATAATATATGTGTATATATATTATATTACCTTAATATAAGAAGCAGCATCTCACCCTTCATATCCTATTTTTCTTTCAATCATCCTTTGGATTCCCCATTGAATTTAAGAGGATCCAATCTAAGGTCCAAAGTGAAGGCAACCCAAGAATAAAGGCAAATCTGTGGTTCCATCATCAGAGGGCATCAATGTGTGTTAATCAGAAGAAGTTGCTATGTATTTGGTTCCCTGAAGGCATGACATTAATTCCTTGAATTAATTCAGGAATCTTGAAAATGGGTCTACTTGACCATATTTGGCTACCTGATAATTGTGCAGTGCATCTAGTATGTTTGCCAATGACATACATCTCTGCCCATTGGTTAAATTTCTTTTCTCATTGTAAAAGAAACAACTTAGAGTACAATCGCATGAATGTACTTATCCCATCGTCCATTCTTCCTTTCTCACTAAGAAACACATTTCCTGGTTTTTTCCTTGGGAATGTTTCCCATCCTCCCATCTTGTTGCTGATGTTCTTCTACAACATTTGTCACCCAGATAAATATGTTTTTGCCATTCAGGATTCAGAAGGTATTTCTTCCAGAAAGGCTTTTCAAACTGGGTTAAAAAGCATCTTAATGCGAGTCTATTACTGCCCTTGATAATTCTTTAAGGTTGTGTGCTGATTTCCCCATTTCAGAAACTGCCCAATGAGTTTCCCATGGAGTAGGGAACAAATATCTTGGTTATTGTGCACCTTGGTGGCCTATAGACACTTGGGCTCATTCTACTGAGAAAACTACCTTCTTCCCATTCCTTTCCTGTACAATATCCCATTGAATTCCTCAAAAGTATCTTGTGAGATAGGTTATTAGAGCCATAGCAAAAGCTCAGAGAATGTGTGTGATAAACACCATTTTTTTTCTGATATGAAGCCCACTATATATTCTTTCAGAAACACAAAAGAGCAATGTTTCATGGAGCCACTATTTTGGCTTTCTATGGAAAGTCACGGTTTTATTGAGCTTTTTATATTTTAGGGTTTTTTTTTATTTGTTTGTTTGCCTTTGGCAAACCGTTGGTAGATGCTTTGATTCAACACGCAAACTTATCTGATGTTCTTAACTAAACTTACCAGTTGCTAATATATTGTCTGACAGTAAATTAAACTAATGCATTCGATGAAAGCAGTCAATAAAAATGTCCACTAGTTTGTATATGTAGACATTTAACTCTTGGTGTGTTAGGGCCAAGATTCCAGATTAAAACACCCTGAAAAGTGGAATTTCATATTCATTTATTTGTCTGGGTTGATATTTTGACTGAACTGTTGCTGTCATTCCCTTTTCACTACTTTTGTTAAAGGCTTATTTTGTTCCAACCACTGGGCTAAGCATTAGGCAATCATTTCATTGTTTGGTTCTCTTGAGTAGGTGTTTTTATTATGCCCATTTTGTAGGAGAGAAAAATCATTCGTAGAACAATTAAGTTAAAAATGAAAAATAAAGGCTATAAGATGTCTAGGTTAGAATTTTCATAGAGGTCTGTCAGTCTTCAGAAGCTACACTCAAAACTAGTAAGCTTCTTAAATTTGACTGAAGTGTAAGTACATCATTATAATTCCATATATTTTTTAAATTATGCTTTTATCATTTCCTAGACAATTTTACATTCATTATCCCAGTGAATTCTCACTTCAGTTCTTGAGCTGAGCCCTGCAAGTAGGATGAAAAGATTGCGACGAAAGAGGGTCATTCAGTGACTAAGAGGCAGGGCCGGTGCTGGGAGCTGGATTTTCTGACTCATCCCCAAGCTCACTCACTTGACAGCATCGCTTTAATCAAAGGCAGCATCACTTAAGGACCTTAGCGATCTCCCCAAGTGAATGCCTCTTCATCCTTCAATAAAGGCCTTCTGTACGTTCTCCATTTTATTTTATTTAGAAAGACTATCTTTCTTTAATGCCCATTTTTCACTGCATTAAGGATGGAAAGCAGCTTTACTGTAAAAAGAAGCAAAAATTGCCCTGAAATGCAAACTGGAGGCTGGAAACGTTTCAAACTTCGGTGTAACAGCCAACTCTCTGCACACTCATGAGAATTGTAAAGCAAGGTAATGGAGGTTTTAGGGGTTTAGAAGACCTTAATACATACCTATTTGATGCTGTGAGCACAGTAAGAGTCTTTCGAGTCACCTATTAAATGAACAGATAGTAAATCCTAAACATCAAAATACAAAATGATAGATGGTGTTCTTATGAAACCCTGAAATGATGTCTTTAATAATCATAAAATGTTGATTTGGCTTAAAGTACCTTAATTATGTATTAGTTTTTCAAAACTGATTATATATGTGTATGTGTATGTGTGTATATATATGTATTTCAACGTAAAGATGTGTTTTGAATTATGAATATATCAATATAATATATTTCAGTGTTATAAATATATTTCAAACTGAAAATGTCAAAATCAGACCATGTTTTCATAAAGAAAGATAGGTAGAAAGTAGAATCATTTTCTTGGTGAATCACAAACAAAAAAGTCTTCAAAGTTCTGGTCAAATTTAAAGACCCAGAGAACAAAGAGCTGGGGTATTTCTGTTCCCCAAGATGCTGTGAAGAGAAATAAATTAACCTGTGTTTAGCAAAGCTCTGAGCCAAGGCATTTTAAAAAGATAATTTAATTAAGTCTTATTACCATTCTATGAGATAGCATTATCTCATTTTATGGATGTAGAAGTTAAAGCTCAGAGAGGTTAAACACATATTGTGGTCATATGGCTAGAAGGCAAATTCTGATCTGCTTTACACTACAATGTCATACTCTTTGGTGGTAGTCATTTGGTTTTTCTTTTTCTTTTTTTTTTTTTTTGAGACGGAGTCTCGCTCTGTCGCCCAGGCTGGAGTGCAGTGGCCGGATCTCAGCTCACTGCAAGCTCCGCCTCCCGGGTTTACGCCATTCTCCTGCCTCAGCCTCCCGAGTAGCTGGGACTACAGGCGCCTGCCACCTCGCCCGGCTAGTTTTTTGTATTTTTTAGTAGAGACAGGGTTTCACAGTGTTAGCCAGGATGGTCTCGATCTCCTGACCTTGTGATCCGCCCGTCTCGGCCTCCCAAAGTGCTGGGATTACAGGCTTGAGCCACCGCGCCTGGCCTTGGTTTTTCTTTAACTGAGAAAATGAATTAAACACACACACACACACACACACGCACACTTGTAAACTCAGCTATATTTAAAACAAAAACACATACTGTTGCAGACCAAGCAGTATATATGTATTTACTCCCTCAGCTACATCTGAAGGAGGGCTTGTGGTGCTGGAAACTGACCCCTGCCACATCTTTAATGGGAGATTCCCAAGGAACATGTGTGAAATCCTTGGGACACATGGAACACAATTTGAAAACTGCTAATAATGATGCCAGAGTCTTATTTTGTTTTTAAGGAGCAAGAATTGGAAATCCAGAAATTCTAAATGACTTGTCCAAGACTACCTAGAGTTTGATGCACCCGGAGCCAATGATTTCCATCTGTTACACTTAAACCAAATTCATCCAAAATGAGGATTGTCTGTGCTGGCACTCAGCACACAGTGGGAACTTGATAGATACTGAACAACACTCAGTCAATACTGATTTAATTCATTCCTCACCACTGCATCAGTTGGTCATATTAATCTTATTTTCTAAAGGAGAGTCTTTGACACAAGTGATGAAAGGGGCTTATGTATGTTCACTAAGCTCTTAAGTGGCTGAACTGGGATTCAATCAGATCCAAATCTAAATCCAGCGCACTTTTGAAAAGCAACCAGCTATTCTCCACAGGTATTGGGAGAACCAAATGGTATAGAAGAGTTGATTTAAAAGGCTCCTCAAAAAACCATAATTTATTATATAAATATAAAACATTGTATTTATTTCAGTATCACCTGCTTTTCCCAAAAGGTTTTCACTCCACCCATTCAAGTTGATTATGTAACTGGGGTTAATAGCAGAGTGAAATGATGCAAGACACCTAGAGTGGAAGATTATCTCCAAATGTTGAGTGTGTATATGCAATGCTGGGATTACAAGGTTGGGCAGCTGCTGAGCATGTCACCCCAGCTCCTTCCTCCAGAGGCATCTTTCTCTCAAAGACAGAATGCTGGAGACTTGGTTTAAGTCCTGGATCTGCTTCTAAACAGCAGTATGACTTTAGGTAATTACAAGTACTCCATGGGACTCAATTTCCTCATTTATGAGTTGAGAGTAATAATACGCCGCTCATAGGCTTATGATGGGATAAGCAGCAAGGATAAGATCTCAGCTGGGAGTCAGACGGCTTGGGGTGGAACCCAGTACTCCCACTCAGAAACCACTGGCCTTAGGCAGGTTACTTAATCTTCCTGTCTTTCATATCAAGTGCGGGTAATAGTGTTAAATAATAGCATCGATGGTCATAGTATTAATATTAAGAGAGTCAATACTTGGGGAATACTGAGAACCCTGTCAAAAAAGAACAGAGCCTCAAGAGTGGTTGGCTGTGTGTATTTTAAATGATCTCATTAAATACCCTAACATAGAGTGGTACGCAGAATTGACAGTGCAATTTACAAAATGCTGTCTTCACCCCTGGTTCATTTCATCTTCACAGCTATCCTACTAGGGCTGTTGTGAAGATGCCTTCTGGGACTGGGGAGCCTCCTCTGTACAGGCTCATCCTACTGCCTCTGCCAGACCTCAAGGGACCTCAGCTCACATGGACCCTTATCCTGCCTGGCTGCCTGCAGCCACAGTCATGTTCCCAAGGGAGCATAGCAATAAATGCTCATCCCAACTGGACACCTGAGCTAAGCCCGAGATTCACTTCATTCCTGAATCCTACAGCCTTCCTGTCCTGGGAACTGGACTAGTCAATGCAGACACTACTAGGATCCCTTTACATCTTCAGTTCAATGTCTGATTTTTATGCCAAAATAGGTTCCTTTGATCATCTCGCTACAATATAAACTATGCAGTTTATTTATTCTTGTTCTTGTTTTTTGTTTCTTTGTTTTCTTTTAACTCCTGGCCATGTAAGTTTGGTAAATACTGAAGAGTACCTTTTGTTTTTTGAAATATGTAATTCATAGCAATTTGAAGCTCGTGAGGAATCTTGCAGACACCTTGCGGCATTTCCCTAATTATTTGCCTTACAATTTCCTATTTTTCTATTATAATACCACTTATACAAATTTTAAAAGCATAAAAATGTATATTTTTTACATATACATACATAATTGGAAAAATAATAAAAATTTGAGACAAATGTGCCTTGATTTAAGGTCTTAGAAACATTTATGAAGAAATTTGATAGGAGTAGGATTTGACTAGGTAGGAAAAGCCTTCAACTTCCCTTAGAGATTGTTACTTTCCATGGTTACTTCATGACATTGGATGGTCCTACCTTGAGAACGTCCTGCTTAATTGTTGTCTCTTCGTTTTCTTTCAATATTCCTTCTCAATTTTAACAAGTTTCCTGTGAAGATCCCCAGCATTTGAAGCTCATGGTACTTCTCCTGGCTCTGCCTTAGGGTTCTCACAGGTTTGCTCAGGGGACAATCCCATGAGGACAGGTATCTGAATTTCACCATTGCCACCCCTCTGTGCAGGTTCTTGGGGGAATAGCCCAGCAAAATCAGTTGCCAAGTGAAAGTCATAGCCATAAGTTCACTGATTCACGCAACAGGTAGGACCATCATGAGTCCTGTCACCGTCTCCTCCTCTTCTGTGCTTCCTTCCAGGACACAGGCAGGTAACTGAGTAGATGAATTGACCAGAGTTTCCTATAATACCAAGGAAAGTTTCAGGGAGAACATCCAGAATTTAGTCAACTTGAGTTTATTGAAGGATGCAAAGTATTTTTCGTGGGTGTGTCTGTGAGGGTGTTGCCAAAGGAGATTAACATTTGAGTCAGTGGCCCGGAAGAGGCAGACCCACCCTCAATGTGGGTGGGCACCATCTAATCAGTTGCCAGTGTGGCTAGAATAAAGCAGTTAGAAGAACGTCGAAGGACTTGACTTGCTGTCTTCTGGCCTTCATCTTACTACTGTGCTGGATGCTTCCTGCTCTTGAACCTTAGACTCCAAGATCTTCAACTTTTGGACCCTTGGACTTAAACATCAGTAATTTGCCAGGGGCTGTCTCTCTAGCATCCTTGCTCCTCAGCTTGCAGACAGCCTATTGTAGGACTTCACCTTGAGATTGTATGAGTCAGTACTTCTTAATAAATTCTCCTTCATGTATACATCTATCCTGTTTTTTTCTGTTCCTTTAGAGAACCCTAATTAATACAGATTTATTCTCTTCCAGATTCTTTTTAGAAAAATTACAGAGAATATTGGATTATCCTTCTCTCCCATATATAACTTTCTCAGCCTCCAGCACCTCCCAAATGGAAAACAAACCAGCCCAACATGCACTGTGGTGTCAGGATAATACGGACCAAGCATAAACAGCAAAATAACATTGATCCCTTTGCTCCTCCCTCCAAAGTTGTATTCCCTTTATGAAGAAGCAGTTTAGTGTCCTTGAGCTCTCCAATTACTACTT
Organism: Colobus angolensis palliatus; assembly: GCF_000951035.1. Lineage (NCBI taxonomy): Eukaryota > Metazoa > Chordata > Mammalia > Primates > Cercopithecidae > Colobus > Colobus angolensis. The sequence continues at coordinate 4,227,176 of NW_012115844.1, read as the reverse complement.
GATGCATGTCAGTGTTTTATGGCCTGTTCTAAAAGGAGTAAATGATACATATTTCATACAGGGAGAACCTGAAACTCAATGATCTAATTAATTTTAGCAAATTCCTTCAGTTAACAAATGACAAAATTAGGCCTTGGGACTCAATACCAATATAATAATGCTCCTCCTTCCACTTGTATCCTCAAAAGTATGAACGAGGGTGAGGACAATGATGGAAAATGAGAGAAGGTGACCAACATCACATAATCGTCTGCTTGGTACCAAGAATGTGCTAGGTAGAGACATTATTCTTCCTTCTGAGGGTCTTGCTCGTAGGATACCACTGACAGAACCACCTCTACAAAATGAAGACCTTGAATTTTATGTATTCATTCATGTATGCACAAACAATAATTCATTATGTCAGAGACTGATGAGTGACTTTGACCTTAATAATTTTGAAAATGAGGAAAGAGCAAAGTGGGGAGTTTTGTGTAGGTAAATCAAGATCGAGTTCCCAACAAAAGCCAAGAGACTAATAAGAAGCCTGAAAGGGGAAGCAATAGTAGCCATTACCAATCAACAAATGGCAAAAATGACGTATCCATGGGTATCTCTTTTCTATATTCCTAGCATTGTGAATGCAGGTTCAGAGTAAGAATCAAGTTGAATTCATCTTTGGAATATTTTAACTTTAATTTTATCAGTGTCTTACATTTATTTTGCATTATTGCACCCGAAGTAACTTCACATCCATTGCTCTATTTGGTTATCAAAAGTGCTATGGACAAGGCAGTGCACAAAAGGTGAACTGCACAAGGTCACTCCTAAGTGGCAAAATAAAAACTAAACAAAAATGCTCATCTTCTTTTCATTATCCAATGCTCACCTTTAATCTAAGTGGGTTTTATGGAATCAGATCCTAACACCAACAAAGCACTGCACTCATGTTAGATGTATGTAAAAAGAGATATATAAATAGGTTGAATTACTTGACTGCAACAGCATTTTTTTTTCTCTTTGGAATGTTACCTTCTTTCTCTCTGTGGAGTTGTATCAATGACAGCCTGCTAACTTCCCCATCAGAGAACAACTCTGTTGTTTGTTTCATCCCAAAGTAGCACAAGAGTGGTTTTTCTAATATCTTTTACTTATTTCCATAGTGAGAAAATCCTCCTGTGAAATGCCCTGGAAAATAAGAATTGGAACTTTGATTAGCAGCAGGCTGATTTTATTTTGTGGTGGTGTAAATTAATCTCTTGATGTTCAGAAAGTCCTGTCCCACAGGATCTTATCTTTTGTGCACTTCAAAGGACAACCTCTATGTCTGGGAAGCTGTGAAGATTCAGTGTTAAACACTGAAAAGTAAGAGCTTTGGTTACATACAACCAAAGGCATGGTTTGAGGTCAAATTGGGTTTTTCTGTTTGTTTTATTTAGAATCAAAGAGCTTCAAAATACTGAACACTTATTAGCATTTCAAACTTTGTCCTAGGTGTGTATCTGCAGAAATAGTAAACCAGTCTTCCACCACTGTCCCAGCCCCACCACATCTGGCTCACTCTTATTCGTCCATCAAGTCAATGATGAGTTTTTCTCTTCCTCAGAAAACAAAGTATCTTGATTCCTTATGCACTTTCCATGACTCAACACAACCAATGTTAGATGCCAAACCTCCCCTTCACTCCTCAGTGTTCCTGCAACTTCTGCACATAATCCTATCAGCAGTCATCACACTAACTGTGAATTATGCACTTCACTCCCCCCCAGTAGATTGTGCGCTCCTTGTGAATAGGAATGAAAGAACTGTCACCTCTCTCATTTACAATGATTGACAGAATAATCAGTATTTAGTAAACCCTCAGATCGTATTTACTGAATGGATGATGCATGAGTGACTGAATGAATAAATGAATGATTCTTCTTAATCTCTAAAACAATCTTCCATGATAGATAACAAACCATAAAGTTTTGAGATAGGAAAGCTAGGACCATAATGCTTAATGCATAATAATGGTTATATAAAAAATAAATTATAGGGATGAAATTAAAATTCAACGTTTTAGTATTTTAAAATCTGCCTCTACCTAGAAGCTACAGATGAAATTTGTAAAAAAAAAAAAAAAAAGTGTAGCTCTGATTGTCAATTCTTGCACAATAAATTAAGCCAGCAAGTATAGCTTGGTAGATTATATATATATTCATAAAGACACAAGGTTTGACAACTAAAATATCCTCTGAAAGAAGTGTCTCATGAATAGTACTTTCACTGAAATCAAGAAAGGATCTGCCAACTCTAAGCTCCTAAGAGCCAAAGAAAACAAGAGAGTAAGATTCAAAAAAATATGACCCAGTGCTAAAAACCATAAGAAAGGATTATGGAAGAAAATTCCCAAGAACTTCTGAGAATAGACTTGGTAATTTCCAGGGAGCTTTGTTTTTGAGGAATAATATATATTTGATCAGACCCTGCTATTTGGCGGGGCAACTTCTTGATCCACTGGGCCAGGGGATCCCAATACAAAGTTCAGCAGCCTGCGAGCCTGTCACATTTGCCCCTGGAATATTTACTCACTCTATTTCCAAGAGACTGAGTATTTAAATAAAAACAAGCTTTCTTACAACTAATTTCTCACCAATTATTTTAAACAATGACATCATAATTTTTAAAACAGAAATGAAATTAGCCTGTATAAAAGTGAAAAATTGTATGCATTTTATAACTGTCTTCATGTAAGTTTCGGAATATAAATGACCATTGGTTTAGTATTAAAAAAGGCATAATTCTAATAGGAACCCTGGTGATGCAAAACAATATGGGATGTGATGGTTAGAATACTTGGAGTTGAGTACCAGCTCTGCAATGTCCTAACTAAGTGAATTTGGATATGTCTTTTAGCTTTTGTGAGCCTCAGATTCTTAGCATGTAGAATGTAGGGTAAGGGAATCCCAATACCTGTTTCCAAGGGAGAATAACTAGAGTGAATGAGGCAACATATAATGAAAATGCCTAGCACAATTTATTGTAGGAGGACCATGGGGCTGTCGCCAGCCTTGCTAGCTCACTTCCATGTTTACTAGTTGTGTGACTTTGGGCAACTTGTGTAATCTAGCCTTTATTGAATCTTGTCTGTGAAACAGAGAAAATAGTAACTATCTTATAGGGTGGCTATGAAAAGTAATAAATTAATACAATCACATAGCACATCATAACATTTAGGTTAACAACACATGCATATAAGATTATAACGGAGCTGACCTATCTGGATATACCATTTTTTATTTTTCGTAATGTATTTTTACTGCTCTTTTCTGTTTAGATACACAAATACTTACCATTGTGGCACAGCTGCCTACCATATTCAGTGCAGTAGCATGCTGTGCAGGTTTATAGTGTAGCTGCAGTAGGCACTGCCATATAGCCTAGGTGTGTAGTAGGCATTGCAGCCTAAGTTTGTGTAAATATACTCTATGATGTTCCCACAAGGGAATCATCTACCAGCCCATTTCTCATAATCATAATGTATCACCATTGTTAAGAGATACATGACAGGCTGGGTGCGGTACCTCATGCCTGTAATTCCAGCACTTTGGGAGGCCAAGGCAGGTGAATCACGAGGTCAGGAGATTGAGACCATCCTGGCCAACATGGTGAAACCACGTTCTAATTAAAAATAAAAAAATTAGCCAGGTGTGCTGGTGCATGCCTGTAGTCCCAGCTATTCAGGGGGCTGAGGCAGGAGAGTCACTTGAATCCGGAAGGCAGAGTCTGCAGTGGGCCGAGATCACACCACTGCACTCCAGCCTGGGCGACAGAGTGAGACTCCACTCAAAAAAGAAAAAAAGAATAAAAAAGAGATACAAGACTGTATATATAAACCTCTTAGAAAGTCTAAACTACAGGAAGTGCTCTTAAAATATTTTATTTACTTTTTTCTTCTCTGGCAGTTTCTTCAGTCATAAAATGGGGATTCAAAATGCGTATTACAAAAGTTAATTTTAAGAATTAGAGTTATGTATTAATCACATTCTCTAGCTTGACAACATTTTAGTTATTTACATTATGATATAACACCTTCTTATATGGCATTAAATGACAACTCTCTATCTTGTGATTTTCTTAAGGAAAAAATAGACAAAAGGACTCATATCTAGTATCTTTAAGGCCAGTATTTTATCCAAACTGCTTGACAGGACATTGCCTTAGAGAGGACTGTTCACATGGGTTGTAGTAATCTAAGTCAAAGTCCATGCTTCTTATCCATGCTCACCGAGGCGTGTTGCGCAGCCTGCATTCAGAGGCAGCCACATTCTCAGAAATAGACTAAAGAGACCCCGAGAAGCTGACAGCAGCCTCCAGACCCTTTTTACAAAAACCTGGTGATTGCAATGTAAATGGGTCATAGATGAGAAATAAATGCAGTGTAGCGGCTGGTAGCTCAGTTGGTCATAGAATAATAGGTGGTTTTCTTTTATGTCTCCTTCCACCACCCAAATTTACTCTCTCTGAGGAAAGTAATCACTAAACATTTGAGGAAATTGCATTAGCCTGAAGCCAGAGGACCTGCATTCTAGCCCTGCCTCTAGAAATTGCTATTTGCATCATAGGGACCTCCCAGGTGATGTTTCTGGACCCCCAACAACTCTCTTGATGAATGAAATGAAGAAAATGGCTACTCTTCAAAGTACATAGTCTGTATGACATCGTTCTGCAAACTCGACCATGCCAAACACATGTTATTGTTATAATTATTATACTTACATGATTGCTATTCCCTTCATGAGGTGTAAGGGGAACATATTCTAGTCCACGTTCTCAAGGAGCTATCACCTTGAACTGGAGAAAGTCACATGATACAATGGATGACGAGACGAAATCTAAGCCATTTTAAATGCATCTCAGAAAGAGTAATTATAATCTTTAGTTTCCAGAAACAAATTGGGTAACAATCCTCTTTTGTATGAGGATTGTCCTATGGTCAACGTATGGCCAAACTCACCTTGATCTTGGTTATACTCAACGGAATGGTCTTTGGCACGATGAAGTTTCTCCATACCTAGTTTTCCAGCACGATTTCTGGGACAATCTTCAGACATACTAAAGTTCAGTTCCAAGGAGGAGTCCCTGTGTGCTTTTCACATGAGCCTGCCTTTGCCTGTGTGCCTCGTGCTCTCTGTTTGAAATAACTTACCCTTGCCATGTGCTGACTGGCTCTGACCATCTTTGCCATGGTTTTTTCCCCTCTTGTGCAGCTCATTGTCTTCTATCAAAAGAATCCTTTTCACATTGTGACAGGTTTGATACCAAAGTCCTTTATTTCCTCTGATAGATGACAGCTTTTTTGGGAGGCGGGGGATGGAGTTTCACTCTGTCGCCCAGGCTGGAGTGTGGTAGCATGACGTTGGTTCACTGCAACCTCTGCTTCCCTGGTTCAAGCAATTCTCCTGCCTCAGCCTCCCAAGTAGCTGGGACTACAGGTGTGTGCCACCACACCCGGCTAATATTTGTATTTTTAGTGGAGACGGGGTTTCACCATGTTGGGCAAGCTGGTCTCGAACTCCTGACCTCAGGCGATCCACCCCTGTCGGCCTCCCAAAGGGCTAGGATTACAGGCATGAGCCATCACGCCGGGCTGATAGATAATAACATTTTACGATCAGGAGCTATGTCTTATTGATCTGATATTTTAGTGCCTTGTGAACCCATGTTTGGAGCACACGCAGCTATACTGAATGCCAGTATCTGAGTGGCTTGCAGCCCTGCCCTAACGGGAAATGAAGGACAACTGGACATAGGAGCTTGAAACATGTTCTTCATGGGATACTTCTTTTGCCTGGTGGACAGTCTAATGCTTAGCTGTTTAACTCAGAACCAGGGGATTCCTCACATGGGGAACATGTTTATACTGGCAGGATCCTGTGACTCTTGCCTGCCCCCTGTCCAGTTTATGCCTGCTGGACCATCAACCTGATGCTAGGAGTCCAACCTTGTGTTTTCCTTGGCATCCCAGGGAAAACCCAACTGGGCTGGTAAAACCCAACCCTTGTTCTTCAGAGAGAAATTGCAAATTTCATCCACCGCCACGATAGAAAAAGGTTTAAAGATTTTTACTCACAGATTCTAGGCAGCGGAGGGTGCAATGAGTCTGAAGGGAAGTCCTTTGTCCCTGGGTTACACGAGGCAGCAAAGAAGAGTCACATCGAGTAAGAGAGCACACATGTGGCAGCTGGCAATGGACTTGAGGGAATGGGGTGTGGACCACCTTAAGGTCACAGAGAAAGGCCTAGATGGTCTGTTCAAGGGAAATGGCTGGAAAACGAGGAGTCCAGTCTGCTAGTGGTTATCTCCAGCCACCACCTTGAGCCATTTGAGTTTGGCTTTAGAACTGGAAACTATGTCAAGGGTGGCTGAGTCCTGCTTCTGGTATGAGAAAGTTAAATTTGTATTCAAATTAGATGCCAAGACAATGTAAAATTGTAAGAATTTTCTACAGGCCCCTGGTTTACGGTAAATCCTCAGCAAATGTTCCAGAGAAAGAAAATAAATAAATAAACAAAAAAGAGCAAAGGAGAGCAGTCAATGGGGGAAGCGGTTCAGAGGAAGGTGGCATGGGTATGAGGCAACTCTACAGCAACATTGAGAAAAAGTAGATGTGTTTTTCACCTGGACATAGATGTCTGTAGGGTCAGCAGGTAGAAGAGAAAGGACTGTATTTGTCCAGTTTGAATCCAATGGCTGTACCTATGACTGGCAGGTAGAAGAAGTTAGCCAGCATAATTGACAACTTTCATGGTTGGGAGTTTTCCACCGTGCAAAGAGATCAAACACGGTTTGGGCAATTACAAAGTAGAGATTTTGCTAATGGAGTTAATTGCTGTTTGTGAGTGGTGGGGGATGACTTCTGCTTCCATAAAATTATGTCTGTTCCTAACATCCTATTTTTCTACAATTGCACATTCTGTGATTCTCAGATAAATGATTTCTGAGGGAGAAAAATGGAGCATGTGAGAGAGACAGACAGACAGAGAGAGAGAGAGAGAGAAAGAGTTTCATGTGAGATTGACAAAGAAGAGTGCCCTATGTGGACTGCTGTGATTCTGTCCTGTTTCTTAATTTTTTAAGCTTATTGCTAGGATCTACAGCCAGGCTTTGTGCACTGGGGACTCAATAAGGTTTGAAGTGACTCAACAGCTGAACACTTTGTTCAGGTCTCTTCTCAATGCCCATCCTCTAGAGAGGCCCTCCCTGCTCCTGCCTCCTAACAGGGCACTTCTCCGTCACCCTGTGATCCTTTATCCCATCTGAGGTTTCTTCATAGCACACAATCACAATCTGAAACTTTATTATATACCTATTTATTGTTCGATTTCAATCTCTTTCAATATAGAACGTTAGCTCCAGGAAAGCAGGAACTTCGTAGATTTTGTTCACCTTGATAGCCTCAGTACCAAAAATAATACCTGACACATGGGCAGCATCCAGTAAATGTTTGTTGAATGAATGAATAAAAGAAGGAGCTCAATTTACTTTAGCTTGCCTTAGGCTATTTGCCATGTTGAAGCAGCTGGTGTACTGACACCAGATTCTGATAACATTTCAATAACCCCAAATAAAAGATGACTGCCACTAACTTCCTATGCTCATACTAAAAGGATTACAAAAAGAGTGCTCCCTCCTTAAAATATACCTTATTGGACACTTCCACTATTCCCCACATCTTTTCAAATTACATCATGCAGATGCAGATTTTGCTGTCAAACTTCTAAGCCAGGGTTCCCATTATCCCTGGACCCCACTTCATTGTCTTGCTTTAATCAGATCTTTTTGCCTGCTAGAAAATAAGTCCCCCGAGAGAGCAGAAACTGGCCTGTTCCATTATTATTGCATCTGCAATTATGAGTGGCCACCCAATAAACAACCACTGTTCTATAAATATAAAATGAATAAATGGGGACAATAATTAAATGAATCATTACAAGACCTTCCTAGTTCATCTCGCTTGGTTTGTCTTTTCTTCAACCCAAATTATCATTGACTCTCAAACTAAACTGGTATTTCTGAAACAATATTTTGTACATGTCAGTTTTAGGTATACAAGTTTGCGATGACTTCCCATTGCCTACAGAATTAACCATGTGTTATGGGCTAAAGTTTTGTGACCCCGAACTGCTCTGGAGAACCAAGGTGACAGGACCCCTGCCCAGCAGGTCCATTGGATGGGGTGCTGCCCCTGTGGGACCAAGTGCAAGTGTAGAGCATCCCACTAAAGGGGATTATTCTTGAGCCTAAAGACCTAATTAAGTTTCCTTTGCTAGATGTTGGACTCTCTGGAGATTTGTTTTCCTTCCTCTTTTCTATTTCACCCTTTTGGAATGGGAATGTTTACCCTATGCCTGTCTCACTATTGTATTTCAGATGTGCAAAACGTATCTGATTTCACAGGTTCATAGCTACAGAGGAATCTTACCTTCATTCCTCACGATGCCTCAAGATGAATCATGCATTGAGTCTCACCTATAGTTGATTCAGATGATATTCAAACGATACCCTGGACTTTAGACTTTAGAGTTGAAGCTGAAATTAGTTAAAACTTTTGGGGCAGTTGGAATGGAATGAATGCATTTTGCATGAGAAAAACATATAAATTTGGGAAAGCCAGCACTGGAATTTTGTGGAGTGAATGTTTGAATTTCCACAAGCTCTAAACCCCAGTGTCACTGAATTTGAAGATGGGGTCTATAAGGAAGTAATTAAGGTTAAATGAGGCTCTAAGGGTGAGTCTCTGACCCAACAGGATTAGTGTGCATATAAGAAGAGACACCAGAAAACTCATTCCCTCTTGATGCACACATGCTGCAGAAAGGCCATGGGAGGAATAATGAGAATGCAGCTGTCTGCAAGCCAAGAAGAATGCTCTCATTAGAAACCAGCTCTGCCAGGCCTTGCTCTGGAATTTCTGCCTCCCAGAACTGTAAGAAAATGAATTTCTGTTGTTTAAGCCACCCAGCCTATGGTATTTTATTACAGAAGCCCAGGCAGATGAATACACCATGAATCACCAATCCTTCAAAAAGCCTCAACCCATCCTTCTATTCTTATAATCTCATCTCCTAAGATGATGCTCTGCCAAAATGGATGGCTGCCTGATACCCAAAGAGCCCTGAACATCTCATTCTTTGTGGTTTTGCTCATATATGAAGTACATATACTCCATGAAACTCTACTATATTGAATAAAAGTAAATTGAGTTGAGATAAAACATTGGATAATTTGAGCTTTATGGCTTAGAAAGGGCTTGAACTGGACAATTTTGAAAATAAATTTTTTGTGGTAACCAATTGCATCCATCTAGTTGACTATAACACATCAAGCTGCTTCTGTTGCATACTTACCAGGACTTTTGTGGGCCATGTGTTTTGATGGAAGGTAGTACCATGTGGAAAAACAAAAGGTCACTGTATGGAATTTCAGACTAACTCTGATGTGAATCCTTGCTCTGTAAATTAGGAGATGCTGCTCAGGGATGTGTCTTTGATCCTCTTTGCACCTTAGTTTTCTCACTTATTAAATGGGGATCATAATTCTTACTTGCCTTATAGTTCATTTTATTTGGTAAACTACTGAGAAATGAATGAGGGAGTGAATGAAATAGGGTTTTGTAAATGAGAGCTTTGCAAACCATAAACTCTGGCAGTGGGAGACTTAGGTATTCTGCCAAGCAGCACAGGGCCTGACACATGCTTGGAGTCTCATCAATGTCTTTTGAGTAAACGTTCTTTCGAGATGTGCTTTCTTTTTGGCTCTCCTTCAGCCCCCTGAGCATTACTAGCCATTTCTCAGCCAGATTGTGCAGTTCTGACAAAATCATAAACAGAAGTACTTGCCCATTTAACTTTTAATTTCTTGCATTGTATATGTAAAAAGTAAAAGTTTACATTTAACAATTTCTAGTAATACACTAAAGGGAATCATGATTCTTTGTCCTGACCTAAGTTTGATTTACATATTATTTATGAAGAAATGTTTCTTACCAATTTGGTTATTTAAAGTAGATGTAAACAAGTTTACCAGTGCTATTTAAGAAAGAAGTTTTTCCTTGTATGTGTTGTAATAGAACTCTGGGCTTCTCGAACAAAGCATTTAAAAATTGTAATAAAATGATTTATGGCTTTATTCTGTTCCATACCTGTGTTACCTAAATCTTGTAAGTCGAGTTTATATGTTCACCTGAATATAAGGTGCATGAGGAGAGCAAGCTCTGAGTTTGACTTGTTCACTCTTTGTGAAATGAGTAAATGAAGTAATTAAGTATACACTCATTTCAAGTTTTTAGCAGCCTTCCATGGCATGCCAGTAATTAACTAATTACAATTATATCACCTCTTCAGCAAATCTGGTCTAGTAGGCCCAGTGCTTACCAAACTTCAAAGGCAGTTCATGGCTAAATGTCCTTGAAATGAGTAACTATCAATAAAAACTGAAATATCATATGCTACTTTATAGTTTTCAGTACTTCAATTAATTTCTTTAACAATCTTGAACTATAAGAAAAGTTATTAGCAGTCAATGATATTTTTTCTTACGAAAGTCTGATACCAATACCATAACAAAAGGTACCATAGACTTGGGGGTTTAAAAGACAGAATGATATTTTCTGGAGGCTAGAAGTCCATGATCAGAGTGCCAGCAAGGTCAGGTCCTGAAGACCATCTTCCTGGCTTGATGACAGCTGCCTTCTTGCTGTATCTTCACATGGTACAGAGAGAGAGAGGGGGCGGGGAGAGAGAGAGAGATCTGGTGTTTCTTCTAATGGGGGCATTAATCCCAACACGAGGACTCATCATGAGGACCCTGCTCTAACCTCAAGTACCTTCTGAAGGCCTCATCTCCAAACATGATCACTTTGGGAGTTCAGACTTCACCATATACATTTTGTGAAAAACACACACATTCGGTCTGTAACACCCTATATCCCCACCGAAAATACTCTGACTCAGAGGCAGCAACTTGCTTGTCCAGGTGGGGCTCACCCAGCCAGGAATGGGGCAAAGCTGGAGCCCAGCGGAATTCTTCCAATCCTGAATTCTGCAATCTTTCCAAGAAAGTAAGCATTCTGTGTCCCTTCTTCCAAAGATTATGTGACCCCAAATCACTTTCTCTTTCTTCCTGGTCTTCCTGCAATTAACCAATATGATTTGATCTCCTATGGGGCAATTTTCACCCACAGAGGACATTTGGCAATAGCTGGAGATATGCTTACTTGTCACAACTAGGGTAGGAGAAAATGCTACTGTCATCTAGCATGCAAAGGCTCAGGCTGCTCCTTAACATCCTACATTATCAAGACAGCTCCCTAAAACGAAGGATAACCAGGCATAAGAAGTTAATAGAGCCAAGACTGAGAACTCCAACCCAGATGAGTGAAGACTCCCTGTAGTTGGTTTTGGAGCTGGGGCTTTCTTACCTGACAGGTGAATATAACAGGATTTCTGAATACCACCCATGGCCTGGAGTCTCAATAACTGTTCATTACTCAGAGAAAGTCAAGATCCAAGCTCTAATTTCAATTCTGTTTTTTTTTCTTTTCAATTTTTTAATGATTTAACCCAATGCAAAAAAAAAAAAAAAATCCATTCTGCAAAGTCCTGTCTGTAAATGTCATTTGTGACAACAGCTGTCTCCACAAATGGGGAAACCAAGGTTCAGCAAGATAATAATTTTCCCATGGTGACACTGCTAGTAGTCATTAGAATTAGAAATGTTGGCTACCAAATCCATATATTTTTTCTCATTCTCTTCTTCTTCTTTTTCTTTTTCTTTTTCTTTTCTTTCTTTCTTTTATCTTTTTTTATAGGACCCTCCTTCCTTTGCATGTAATTCTTTTTCTGCCCTAAGAATCCGGAGTGTGGAGACTTTAGTCTACCTAGGTTACTTAGTGTATCGGACTTTAAGTTCTTCAGCTTCTGGGCTCTTGGACTTACATCAGTGGTTTTCCAGGGGCTCTTGGGCCGTCGTCCACAGACTAGAGGCTGCCCTGTCAGCTGCCCTACTTTTGAGGTTTTGGGACTTGGACTGGTTTTCTTGCTCCTCAGCTTGCAGAAGGACTGTTGTGGGACATCACCTTGTGATCATGTGAGTCAATTCTCCTTAGTAAACTCCATTTCATATATACACCTATCCTATTAGTCCTATCCCCCTAAAGAACCCTGACTAATACATAGGCTATACCATTCAGATGTGTGTAAGTACACTCTACGATGTTCACACAATGACAAAATCACCGAAGACGTTTGTTGGAAGGTATCGTCTGCATTAAGTGACATGTGACGGTATAATTATACTTATAAAAATATGCATAGCTTATAATAATACATAATATGTCGTGATCTATTCAATTATACGTTGAATATTACATGCTAGTAATAAAAAGTAGCAGTTAGTGACAGTAATAACAGCTAAAATTTCTGCATACTTACATGTTAGTATCTCCATATTAGCCATGACTTAGCTGAGACTAAGAGAGATTAAATAACTTGAGTAAGATCACAAGGCTAGGAAACCTTATCCTTGGGGTTCAACTTCAAGATCATTTTTTCAGGAGCTTACATTCTCAGCTCCTGTGTGTATTTAATATTTCATAGAAGACAGTTGACAAATTGTGGATTTTATAAATAGTACAGTCAAAAGAAAATAGTCCGGAAGTGGACTGAGGGAAGGGTCAAGGCGGAATGGTCAAGGGGAGCTTCTGGCGCAGGCAAGGGCACCGAGACTGCCATTATGTGGCTCTGGCTGCCTGGCCAGGGACTTGGGAAGGTGACCTGCTTGGATAAAGGGAACATGTAGCGCCGGAAACTTTCAAAAGGATTTGATTGAATGTCCTACTGGATTAAACAGCCCTTGCTACAAAGGTCCGCAGCAGTGAGAAAGTACAATGCTGTGTATTGTATAAATGCTAAAGCAGTCATTCTCCTCCAAGCATTTCGTGTAACCCGCTCTGTGCAGGACATCTAAAGTTATCCCCCACAGCTCGCATCAGCACCACCACTGCTGTCTCATCTTCAGAGAACGCTCTGGGAGTTGGGCTCCCAGGCCTCTGGTTAATTAGCCATCTAAGAGAGGACACTCCTGGTAGTGAGTCACTTTCTCTTTTAACCACAAGGCCATTGTTCCCTCCCCACCAGGTACAGCTGACCTAGAAATAGGCCGTATTGTACCAATTCTGGAACTATTTATTAAGCATCCTATTTTCTGCTCCAGGTCAGCCAACAATGGAAGAGCTGTCACAGAAACAGGTGAGGCCAGTGTCTAGAAGGGAGTTAAGTCATCAGTGAAGCCACTATGACAAAAAGAAAAGAGGCCACTGTGTGAAATTGATGGAATTCAAGGACACAGGCACTCCCACATTGAGCAGGATACTGGATGAGGTAGCACTGCCCTCTTTTCTGAGTCCTGACAAGGCCTCTCTCTTGCCTCTCCTCCTGTCAGCCAGCCTGCGCTCTGCTACCCATTTCCTAGTTAGTGCTCAGTAATTGGTGACTCCTGTAAAGCTGTAAACCCGGGTTGTGCTGAAAGGTAAGCTGTAAATACTGCAGTTCTTCTGGCACAATCTCACCATTCCCCGACTCTCTTCCTCTGGTCCAGGTTCTGTGCTTCTCCGCGGTACACTTCATCTTGCTGTGATAACCCCATTCCTGAGTTCTTGGACTGATCATTTTCACCTGATGTGAGGCCTCTCCACCAACATTCAGTCCCCTCCTGTGGCCTCTGACTTAGACTATCTCCACCCCCATTTGTCACCGACTACTTACCACCCTGGTTCTCTGGATATTGGACTATCCTTGGGGCACAATTCTCTGACAGGCAAAAAAATAAGAGTTACAATAGGTGATCAATATTTGTATAGATTTTATATTTAGTAATGACAAAGGAACTTTGAGAACCTTTCTTGGTGCATTGCATGGAAGTTAGTCATACTTTCTCAAGTATTAATAGACATCTTAAAAGCTATTTACAATCTTTCAATGGATTACAAATCCTACTGTAGGTGCAAACCCTATAAATAAGTGTCTGACCTGAACGTGAACGTTTCCAGGGTCGTGAAAAGATGCGAAGGAGGACCCATTCTTTTTAAATTAAGCACCTCACACTGCACTAGGTATATTCTTAGACTGTGTTATCTCAGGTTGTCTTAGAACAGAGAAGGAAAGGCAGGGGATAAAGGAAGTGTATAAAGCCACTGTGGGTATCTGGAACTCAAGCCTGCTGGAAGAATTCTTGGAGCCAGGGAGGAATAAATACCTGAGTTATCCAAACCAGATTGAGGAAAGAGCATTTATACATCTATTGCTGTGTTCATTGGTTAAATGCAGCTGCCTGTTGAATGTTACTTCCTTGGTTCATCAGCACCCAATGCTTGGACAGCAAAACAAGCTTCCCTGGGAAAAGAAAGCACTTAGGCACAAAAATGCAGATGCTGGCGATTGCAAGCTGGGCTGGCGTGTGCTGAAATGGTCCAGACAAGGGACAATAAGCTGGGCACAGGCAATATCTGTAAACATAAATTATTGAGATAAAAGAAAGAACCAACCTTTAAGTTCCTGATATAAAATGGGCTTTGAATAGTGTGCTTTCTGTATTATCTCATGTCAATTAATCTTTACAATAATTCCTGGAAGGTTTTATCAGTATTACCAGTTTCATTTTCAGAAACCGAAGCCAAAAGGCCATAAAGTTTCTTCCACAATCACACAGGAAGGGGCAGATGTAGGGTTCACTCAGAGGGACCCTGCTTCCTGTTCTTCTCACTTTCTCTGACATGTTTACAAGAAAACAAAATACTAGTCTCTCTCTCTCTCACCTTGATGAAAACTGTTTGTAACCCCACAAATTGAAAAGTGACTGAGGAACTATCAACAAAGGGAAGATATCGCTAGCAACGTTTGCAGCTGGAAGAAGGTTTTAAAATGTGACACTTTGCAGACTCACTCATCTTTTCATTAATGGCCTGAGAAAGAGAGGAAATAGCCCTTTAATGCAATCTGTGAATGACATACAATTGGAAGATGTCATAAATACCAGTTAGGGCAGACAGACCAGGCTGTGTAAACTCCCAGCATGCAGAGAAAATCACTGAGCAGCTTATTCCTTCTCAGCCCCTTTGGAACTCACTAAAGAGCATGGAATAGAACAAAAAGCTGCAATATGACTGTTACCTCAGTCCCAGAGCAAATTAACCAAAGACATCAGAGAAATGAGGCTCAAAAGAGGGAAGCAGAAAAACATTTGATAGGAACTTCAGAGCCATGCATGCTCAAAAAATGCCAGATCTATTTCAAGCAGCAGGATAATTGTGGTGACATTTGATCAATGAGGGGGAAAGTGATACTTCCTTCCTTCAAGGAGGTTGTGGAAACCACACCCTGTCACAGAGCTTATTTCCAACCCTTAAACTGCATGGGAGTATGAGTCCTAGCAAAAAGCAAAGATCCTAAGAAGAAATACAGTGACTGAGTGATTACGTCGAATGTAGAGGAGTCTATGCAGAAAGCTTACCCTAGTAATTAATTCCCTGTGCTTTCCAAGGAACTTTCATATATGTGACGAGACTCCTTGTAAGAACTGTAGAGTGGGAGCATTATCCTCTCTCTCTTTTTCAAATGAGGAACCTGATGACTGAGGTTGGGGAGAGAGATGTAGATTTCAAGCAATGTACCCACAGACATCATGCACCCATCTCTCCTGTCCCTCCCAAATTCTCCTGTCTTTTTTGGCTCTACTATTTGACTTTATAAAATGTGGGAGTAGCGACAATTAAGTATTTTCCCCATTTTAGGATGTGAGACTCTTTATCAAAACATTGCACACAACTTTATCTACCCACCAGATTAAATCAAAGCTACTCTAAGTAAAATGAGAATGGGAGCCCAAGAGACCAGCCTGCTTTGCTGCACT
This sequence comes from Colobus angolensis palliatus, assembly GCF_000951035.1. Lineage (NCBI taxonomy): Eukaryota > Metazoa > Chordata > Mammalia > Primates > Cercopithecidae > Colobus > Colobus angolensis. The sequence goes on along the minus strand of NW_012115844.1, from coordinate 4,211,246 downwards.
CTCACCTCCAGACTTGGCCCTTCCAAGGAAGTCTTTGCTTTGCAGGAAAAAATTGGAAAAACTATCTTCCAATTGAGCTGCAAATGTTCTTCCAGTTGTGGATTATCTGATAGAGTTTACATTAGTCCATTCTCAAATTGCTGTAAAAAAATGCCTGAGACTGGGTAATTTATAAAGGAAAGAGGTTTAATTGGCTCATGGTTCCACAGGCTGTACAAAAGTCATGATATACCTGCTCAGCTTCGGAGGAGGCCTCAGGAAACTTACAGTTATGGACGAAGGTGAAGGGGAAGCAGGCACGTCTTACATGGCCAGAATAGGAGGAAGAGATAGAGCAGGGAGGCACCACGCACATTTAAATAAGCAGATCTGATGAGAACTCTCTCAGGATAACAGCACCAAAAGGATGGTGCTAAACCGTTCATGAAGGATCCATCCCCATGATCTAGTCACCTCCCATCAGGCCCCACTTCCAACAATGGGAACTACAATTCGACATGAGATTTGGGCAGGAACACAGATCCAAACCCTATTGGAGTTTCATTCAGATATGTCTCACAAACTAGATATATTTAAGGTGTACAACTTGATGTTATGATATATGTATGTATTGTAAAATAATTGCCACAATAAAGCTAATTAATATATCCATTGTGTTACATAATTATAATAGCTGTTGTGTGTGGTAAGAACACTCAAGGTGTACCCTCTTAGTAGATTCCAAGTTTATAAAATAGTATCACTCATTACAGTCACTATGCTATATTAGATCTCCAGATCATACTCAGTTTGCATAACTGAAAGTTTGTACCTCTTGATCAACATCTCCCCATTTCCACATCTTAGCCCCCAGTAACCACCATTCTGCTTCTGTAAGTTCCATCTTCCTTCCTCCCTTTCTTTCTTCCTTCCTTTCATTTTCTTTCTTTCTCTTTCTTTATTTTCTTCTTCCTTCCTTTCTTCTTTCTCTCCTTTTCTTTCTTTCTTTCTTTCTTTCTTTCTTTCTTTCTTTC
>NW_012115844.1:4204932-4210026 GCF_000951035.1 Colobus angolensis palliatus | reverse complement strand
CACAGAGTCTCACTCTTGTTGCCCAGGCAGGAGTGCAATGGCAAGATCTCAGCTCACTGCAACCTCCACCTCCCTGGTTCAAGTGATTCTCCTTCCTCAGTCTCCGAAGTAGCTGGGATTAAAGGCATGCGCTGCCAAATCTGGCTAATTTTTGGATGTTTAGTAGAGATGGGTTTCACCATGTTGGCCAGGCTGGTCTCAAATTCCTAACTTCAGGTGATCCACAAGCCTCAGCCTCCCAAAACGCTAGGGTTACAGGCATAAACCACCACACCTGGCCCAATTGTTTTTCTTTCCACATATGAGTAAGATTATGCAGTGTTTGTCTTTCTGTGTCTGACTTTTTTCACTTAGCATGATGTCCTGGTTCATTCATGTTTTCAGAATGATAGGATTTGCTTCTTTTTTATGGTGGAATAATACTTCATTGAACACATATAATTAATATATATATATATATAACACATTTCTTTATCCATTTGTTTATTCATGAAAACCTAGGTTATTTTCATATCTTAGCTAGTGTAAAGAATGTTTCAGTGAACATGGGAGTGCAGGCATATTCATGAGACCTTGATTTCAATTCCTTTGGATACATATCCAGACTTGAGATTGCTGAGTCGTATTATAGTTCTATTTTTTAATTTTTGGAGGAACCTCACACTGTTTTTTCAAAATGACCATAACAATTTACATTTTCATCAACAAAGCATAAGGCTTCTCTTTTCTCCACGTCCTCACCAGCTCAAAAATAGTATAGCTTAGCTTACCCTGCCATTAATTATCTCACAAATATGTGTTTTAGTTAGAATCCAGGAAATTATTACAGAAATCAATTCATTTGAGGAGTTGGAATTCTGACGCTCCCTTCTGGCTTATAGTCATGAATCCCTGAGATAATTGGGCTGCTGATTCAAGTTCATATGCACCCAGTAGTTAAAGCCCCCCACACCCTTATCACCCATCAGAGTGATACATCTGAAAGAATGTCAGGCACCAAAAGAATAAAAGCTAAATGGCAAAATGCGAGGGATGGAGCTCCTAGATCAAGTCTGTTTTTGGAGCTCCTTGAAAACTCAGCATGAAAAGGAAGGAAGGAAGGAAGAAAGGAAAGAAGGAAGGAAGGAAGGAAGGAAGGAAGGAAGGAAGGAAGGAAGGAAGAAAGGAAAGAAGGAAGGAAGGAAGGAAGAAAGGAAGGAAGGAAGGAATGGGAAATGGGAGGGGAGGAGAGGGGTAGGAAAGGAAGAAAAAGGGAGGAAAGAAAGAAGGAAGAAAAGAGGGAGGGAGGGATGCAAAGGAGAAGGAGAAGGAGGAAACATTCTTTGAGCAAACTTGTTTTTCATTTGACAGAGGGAACAAATTGTTTTGGGGAACAACCTATGTTTTCCCAGTTTTAACATTGCAAGAACCACGTCTCAGTCTCCTGAGTGAACCTGACTGGTTGATCACCCTAACTTTAGAACTCATGATTCCTTGCAAACTCTATACCGTTCCCAATCTGGCATCAGAATTAGGCAGAATATACATTCAAGCACCATGCCAGAAAGCTCCTGGAAATTTGAAGTCAGGAAATAGAGGCAGACTGGCCTGTGACAGTTCAGAATCTATTGCCAAGGAGTGTGTGGGTTAAAGCAGGCCAGGCTTTCAACCTAGCTAAGGGTTCCATGGTATAAACTACAGACTGAAGAAAAGGTGGATTTTCTTTTTTTCCTATTTCTAACTTAGTTTCACTAGAACATGGACTGCTTGATGTTTTAATCCTGCAGTGACACGAGGACTAGCTTCTTTGCAAGATTCAAATTATACATAACTCAGATTCATTAGTGTATTCATTTTCATTCAGCCAATGACAAATTCTCATTCAGGTTTCAGACTTCGTTACATGTTACTTGTTTTTTTGTGAGTGCTTCCCTTAACCTTTCTAAATTCATAATGAAAATATGGACTTTATAATAAAGAAAATTGAATTTTTATTAAGTGAACACTCATAATCACACATATTGGTAATTTTAGTCTCTTAATTTTTCAAAAGCAGATTTTATGCATGTACTTGTCTAACACTCAACAAATAGCTTTGTATTTTAATTAAATTTTCTATTTTAATTATAATTTAATCAAAAATTTAAATTAAAATTTTAACATAATTTAAAAATTACAAAGGATTTTTTAGAAGAATCTCATTTACAATGTTTTTTTATCGAACAAAATACGTAACATAGGAGACTATTTTTTGCAGACTCTATGAAAAATACACACATACACACAATGATCTGTTATAACAAATACTCTGAAAGAACAAGGAATGTTCTCAAATTGAACTTTGTGACAAGCATGCACAAGTGAGATCAGAGACCAGTGTGACTTGAATTGGTTTTGTTGTTGGTGGTGGTACTATGTTTTCCTTCATAGGTAATGAACAGCCATCTGATAAACACTCTGATAATAGAGAACACCCAGATACCGAAATGATGTATCTAGGAAGGACTCGTTCTGCCAATTGCCTCCAAGTGGTATCTAAAACTTCACCATTAGATACTTACTGTTTAAACTTCAGTCCTGACAAATTCAATGTATTACTCACTCTAAGAGAGTGTAATTTTACTAGATTTCAGTAATCTAGTAAATTCCTAGATTGCACAATCCCTGTTTCCCAGGAGCTCAAGCCTGACACATAACACATGCACAGGCAGAGATAAATAAATACACTGTGGGATTACATTTGGGCGGCATCTAGAAAAATAGTGGCTACCTAATCCCTTCATAACCTGCACTGGCAGACACAATGGAACATGAGCTCGTGTGGCAGCATCTTACTAAAAGAGGGGCCTCGAGTTGCTAGTCAAGATCAGTCAAGAGGATACTGTGGAAAATGAATAATCTTTGAATAACCACACTTTAGAAAGCCAGCCAGGCAGCAGGAATCCCATGCTTCTGGAAGTCAGCCTATCAGCAACAGCCACACTCTAATAACTGGCTTCCACAGCCAAAATGTTAACAATCCCCAGGAACCTTCACTCCCACAAGTCTTCAAATCCTTAGTCCCATGCTTATCAAAACCATAAATGAGGTCCAAGTTTTATTTTGTTCAGAGAGACTGTGTTTTTCAAGCATAGCTCTGTCCTTGCAAGAATTACCATCAGGCTCTGTTTCTGTTATGAGAGGCAGCCTCTTCCTTTGTTATCCTGACAAATATACCAGAGCAAATGAAACAGAAGCAATAGTCAATGAAATAGTAGAAGAAAAATTCTGTGAGCTGAAGAGAGAACTAAATCTGAAGATTAGAAAATATATATAGTACCGAGAAATAAATACTGAAATAGCCAAATCTGAATAAAGTCTTGAACTTCAAATAAAAAGAAAATATCCAGTAAAAAGTACAAAAGTAAATAAATGTTACTTAGAGAGAGAGAAAGAGAGAGAGAGAGAGAGAGAGAAATTAAACCAGTTTTGTACTTGTTTTTAGAGAACTAAACAGGAAAAGCCAAAAGTACTGGGAAAAATGCTTGAGTTTAGGGAATGATGGATGTTACCTAAGTCTTTATTTCTCAGACAAATTATTATTTTTATGTGTAAAATTTAGAAAGAATAACATTTAAAATAGGCAACAGCTTAGAAATTATACAACCCTTCCTGGGGAACTATCAGAAAGACAAAATATGTAATACAAAATAGTAATGACACTTTTAAGGAATGAAAATCTAAAATATAAGTCTAGACTTCAACATTAAATAAAATAGAATGAAGAAGGGAGCCAGGAAAAAATATGGAAATTGCCTCATTTTGCAGGTAGACAGTCATCAAAAATGTCTTTGGGAAAGTAGTCCTTTTAAAATTAATCCAAAAGATATGACCATTTGAAAACATTACAAATTAAGGAAAATTACAAATAAGAACATTTGAATAATAATTATGTGAAACAACAGAGATAAATTGTGTGTCTTAAAATCATGTAAGACCTCCTTGTTTCACTCTGGGTAAGATCTAAGTGTCTGGAAATTCCCCAGTGAGACCATGAAGAGCTGGTCCCAGTCCACTTACCTGGACAGCTTCCTCTCTGATCCCTTAGACGTTTCACTTGAGCTTCAGAAACCCTGAGTTGCTGGTGTTCCCTCATCATATTCTGCTTCTTTCGCTTAGTTTGCATGTGATTTTCCTTGTGTTACTGTTATTCTTTCCTCTCTCATTTTTCTATCCTTTGCCTTACTTCTGCCAGATTTTCAGTTTCCTTTCTGCAGTGACATGCACAGAGATTTCCTGGGCACTCTCAGAGTGGATGGAGAGCTCTGTTTTCTGCACATGCATCTGTAATTTTACTTAACACTTCGAACAGTAATTACCTGTTGATGATTTATGAGATACTTAAGAAAAATAAAAAAGACTCTGTTTTGTTTATCTGGGTGACCCCAGTGCTTACCACGTATCTAGGTGGCAAATAATTACTGCATACAAAACAAACTTTCAACAGAATCTCTCTCTCTCTTTCTCTGTCTGGCCACCCAGATTACCTATTGTAACTCTCGTTATTGCTACCATTATTCTGAGATGCTTCATCTGAAGCTTACTGAAAGAACTGTGCATCCTTAGGCTGTTTTCAAATATCTAAATGGCAGTCATTTTGGTCAGAATGGACTAATTTATTTTGGTAGAAATTGTCAAGAGCAAATAAAACCTACGTCAAACTGTATTATTTATTTACCCTTGCTTTAAGTAGGAGATAAAGTTTTGTACTGGGAACAATATAATTGTAGCCATTTTAGTTTGTATTTAATGCATGTTCCTGGGCCCTGGCTATTATGAAATCACAGTGCTTTCCCGTGCTCGGTATAGGTTAATTCCAATCTCCATCTGTTTTTCCCTGTAGGATTTCCCGAATCTTAAAACAAATAAATAGGTGGAGTTTTCATTTGAATGGTGGTATTTGAGATAAATATTTAGGTTCTAATCAATTTTAATGAATCTAAATGTGCAGTCCAGGTTTGCTAAGAGAGAATCGTAAAATACACACACTAGCTATTGAGAGGGGTGGGTAGGTGTAGAATATGATTATTTGGGAGACATTTGATTAATTAGGACCAGAAGAAAAACAATTCCCAA
>NW_012115844.1:4201783-4203320 GCF_000951035.1 Colobus angolensis palliatus | reverse complement strand
CAGTAGCATCATCTGTGAAATGGGAATTATGAAAGTTCCTTGTAGGGTCCCCAGTTCCCCCACTTTGTCTCCGTGTACTGACTAAAAATCACAGAGTGCCTTGACCTCTCTGTGACATAGCCCACTGCAAATTCTTCCCAGCTGGCTCGAACTCAAACCAGGGCCTTGAACATTCTCCAGGCACTAGACATTCCCAAGGTCTTAAACATTCCCAGACACTAGAAACATTCACAGGTATCTAGGTTGTTGCCCAAAACACTAGAAGAATCTAGCCACAGTTCCAAGCAAATTCCAGTGTATAGAGCTCATATAAGCGCTATACACTGATCCTTTGCTGCGGACATACCTGGGCAGAACATGCCTTTTCTCTCGTGGTTCATCACAAGGTTTGCTGTGACCCACTCTGTATGTAAGTTCCTTTAATAAATGCCTTGGATGGATCACCCTGGCAGTTAGTGCTTCATTTTTTGGAATCTCAGCCAGCCCCATGTTGAGATTGTTTGGGGCACTCTCTTGTAGGAATTCTCCTTTTCTGCTTTTGGGCAAATCCCAGCTGCAGGTTTAGTGGAATGTTGCTATTTTGCTGGCTTCACCCCCATGAGTGAATGTGGGGTGAAGCCCTCGGAGCAGTGCCTGGCATATAGTCAACATGCCTTGACTGCGAGCCACCTTGATGCTACCCAGGAAACATCATCACGAGCAGAGCTTGCTGTTGCAAGTTCAGCAGAGTGATGACTTTTTACTGAGGCATGTTTAGGCACTATTTTTGGCTGAATTGTGTCTTCTCAAAATATGTTGGGAATATATATGTTGGGAAAATATATGTTGGAGTTCTAACCTCCAGTACCTCAGAGGGTGACTGTATTTGAAGATAGGATCCTTAAAGAGGTAACTGAATTAAAATAGGGTCATTAGGGTGGGCCCTAATCTAAGATGACTGGTGCCCTTATAAGAAGAGGTTGGGACACAGACATATATAGAAGAAATGTCACACAAGGACATGGGGAAAAGGTGGCTGTCTGCAAACCAAGGAGGGAGGCCTTGGAAGAAGCCAGCACAACCGGCACCTTGATTCTCAGACCCCTAGCCTCTAGAACTGCAAGAAATTAATTTTCATTGTTTAAGCCATTCAGTCTGTACGATGTTGTTATGGCAATCCTAAGAAACTAACACAAGCACCAAGGTTTCTGTTTTTTAATGCTCTTATTGAGAAAAAAATAATACACTGTGAAGTGTACAAAACATAAATGTAGAACTTCCTAAATATTATAAAGCTAAAGCACATATAACCACCTTCCAGGGTCTCCTTCCTCTATCTTCTTTTAAATGAACAATGTCATTTGTTTTTGTTTTTATTATCATTTAAAAATTTTCTAGCCGAGTGCAATAGCTCGCACCTGTAGTCCCAGCACATTGAGAGGCTGAGGCGGGTGGATCACGTGGTCAGGAGTTGGAGACTATCCTTGCCAATATGGTGAAACCTTGTCTCTACTAAAAATACAAAAATTAGCTTGGCGTGGTGGTGTATGCCTGTAGT
>NW_012115844.1:4197706-4201119 GCF_000951035.1 Colobus angolensis palliatus | reverse complement strand
TTAGCCATTTGAAGTTTCTCTTTAATTAAATGTCCATTCACATCTTAATACTTATCTTTCGTTTTTCTTCCTTTATTGACTGATCATACACCTTTATAGATTCCAGAAACAAGTAACTCTTCAGTTATGTGTGTTGCAAAAATGCTTTCCCTTTCTGTGGCTTACCTTTTTCATTATTTAGTGATGTATTTTAATAATAGAAATTCTTTTAATGCAGTTAGTCTTATCAATCCCTCTTTTGTTTGCATTGTGGTTAAGAAAGGATTCTCTGCTCCAAATCTGTTAAGATATTTCTCAAGATTGTCTTCCAAAAGTATTATTTTGATATCATTCACATTCAGGTTTTAGGGTGGACTGGAATTTTGTCCAGAAAAGTTTCACTTCTCTGCCCCTTCCCTTAAGGGTGCACAGACCTGGGCCTGGCCTGTGACTTGCTTTGACTTATAAAATGCAAGTGGAGGTTACATGAGCAAGGAACACTTTACACGTGCTTGGAGGGTGCTTCTTGGTCCCTACCTTGCGTAGCAGCTGATGGAAGGAGGATGGCAGATGTATGAAACATAGCTGGAGTTGACCTACATCCTAGATTTGAACCCAGCAACCTCAGCCAAGGGCAGAGAAGCCACCCTTCTCTGCCCTTGGTCAGTACACAGAAGCCACCAGAGAAGTTCTACATTATACATGTAGAACTGAGCTAGAAATGCATTATTGCTATTAGGCACTTAGTTTTGTGATGATTTGCTTGCTATACTACTGTAGCAATAGCCAAGTGAAAGCCCATCTGAGTCCAGCACCAGGTAGATACGGGCCTGTCAGGAACTCTACCCCTATAGTCCTCCCAGGTCATCCAAGTCATCAATATTACAACTTCATCTCTTACTTTCCTCTTCCAGGGTAGAAACTTGGCTCAAGATAAAGGTAACTCAAGTGCTAGGCTCACATGTCTGGGTTCTAGACCTTTGCTTGAACCAGGCTTGGTCATTCCTCACCAACTTTTTAGCCTTGTGATGCCTAAGATGATTTTTAATAGACTTTATTTTGTAGAGCAGTTTTAGGTTTACAGCAAAATTGAGAGAAAAGTATGAAGAGTTCCCATATACCCCTAGCCTCCACATATGGATAGCCTACCTCATTATCAATATTCCCCACCAGAGTGAAATATTTGTTACAACTGATGAACTCACATTGATCCATCATTATCACTCAAATATGGTAGTTTATATGAGGATCCACTATTGGTGTTGTACATGCTATGGATTTGGACAAATGTATAATGACATGTATCCACTTCCAGAGAACTACACAGAGCAGTTTCACTGCACTAATAATTTTCTTTGCTCTGTCCATCCATCCCTCCTGCCTCTTTAACCCTTGGCAACCACTCACCTTTTTGCTTTCTCCATAGTTTGGGCATTTCCAGAATGTCACATCATTGTAATGATACAGTGAGAAGTCTTCAGATTGACTTCTTTCACTAAGCAATATACATTTACATTTCCTCCATGTCTTTTCATGCATGTTTGTTCATTTCTTTTCAATGTTGAATAATATTCCATTGTCTGTATGTGCTACAGTTTATTTACCTATTCATTCACCTACTGAAGGTCATCTTGTTTGCTTTCAAGTTTGGCCAGTTATAAATAAGCTGCAATAAACATCTGTGTGAAGATTTTTGTGTGAATGTACGTTTTCAGTTCTTTGGGGGTAAGTGCAAAGGAGTATGATTTTTGGATCTTATGGTAAGAATATGTTTAGTTTTGTAAAAACCTGCCAAATTGTCTTCAAAATGGACTACCATTTTATATTCCTGCCAGCAATGAAGAATTCCCAGTGCTCCATATTCTCGACAGAATTTGGTGTTGTCAGTTTTCCAGATTTTGGTCATTCTAATAGGCGTGTCATGGTATCTCATTGTTTTAATTTGCATTTCCCTGATGATATATGATGTAGAGCATCTGTTTATAAGCTTATTTGCTTTCTCTATATCTTCTTTGGTGAGGTGTCTGTTCAAGTCTTTGGCCCTTTTATTAATTGGGTTGCTTGCTTTCTTCTTGTTGATAAATTTTTAAATTCTAATTTCTAGCTTTCTTCGTTGTTTTTATGGAGAGTATTCATTTCAATTACCTAGCCCATTGCTACTAGAACACCAGATAAGGCTGAATAGCTCTTTCACTTGTTTTGGAAGAACGTCTTGAAACAGATCCCTCAAAAAAGTAACCATGTGGCCATCCATCACTTTGTCATATATTTCTAATGGGTCTCTCTGCCTCCCTTCTCTCTCAAATATTTTCACTCTGGTTGTGCCAGAAAAATCCTTCTGGCATGTGAACATGTCATGATCTCTACTCATTACAACCTCAACACTCCCACTACGTATGGTTGAAGTCAGCTTTTGAGGCACATTGTTCACAACTTGTAGCTGTACAGTTTGCCCCTGAGGTACATTTCTAGCCTCATCCCTCACAGGTTTTCTTAATGCATACTTTATCCACCAAAACAATTACTTATACTGTCTCCTCCCAACCCCCACAGGAAACCAGGATACATTCTCAGATCTCTGTGCCATATAGTGATTCTACATCTGAAGTAAGTTCCTATCATTTTCTAGTTGGTGAACTTCAAGGCTTAGTTTAATCATTGCATCACCTTTGAAGATCTCCCTTCATCTGAAGGCCAGATTTCCATTCCTTTTATCCACTTTGCATTTTGAACATTTATTTTATAAGTAGTGTTTTGTTTTGATTGCTATGGCCCATAGCTATTTTCCCCAGTTTGGTGGTCTAAAGAGGAAAAGAGAAATTGCAGAGAGAATTAAATGCAGTGAATTAGTTACGCAAATAATGAAAGAGGTAAGGAACTAAGAGAGGGTGATGAGGAACCCGCAGATTAGCACCAGCGCAAATCTGGAGTCACAGAGGTGGGCAGTGTCTGGGGGCCGAAACCTCCAATGGAAGCTGAGCCCATGATGGCCCTGCCACTGGAGCTGGAGTTGAGGGCCTCCAGCTGCTGCCAGGGGTGCTAACTAAGGTGGGGAAGAAGGTGAGAGTGAGAACACTCTGACTTTCCCTTTGTCTTACTCTCCTGTCTAGTGATGGTGAGCCTCCTGTCAAACTCAGCTGGACGCTTACAGATGTGGAGGCAGATGAGTCTCCCTTTACCATAGACAAACAAGGTAAGAGATGGATTAAAGACACAGGAGAACAGAGCAGGCACGTTATCTCTGGTGGCATCTCCCAGGCATTCTATCCTTCTTATTATGGAATCGGTGTCTAAAACAGGTAAAATGTACATTCAGTAAAATTTAGCCACATTAAATGTGCAGATCGAACATTTTTATGTGTATATATAGCTACGCAGCCACCACCCAGATCAAGGTATTCGGCATATCTGTTATGCCAGAAGGCCCCTCTTAC
>NW_012115844.1:4196198-4197243 GCF_000951035.1 Colobus angolensis palliatus | reverse complement strand
GTATATTTTTATACAATTGTGTATGATATTGTTTTATTATAATTTTAATATCTGTGGAATATATATGATTTCCCCTTTTTCATTGCTATATCAGTAATTTATGTTTTCTCTCTTTTTTTCTTGATGATTTCAAGGGCTTGTCAATTTTATGTATTTCTTTCAAGAATCATTTTTAAATAATGGCTACATTTTAATAAATGAATAATATCTAAAGCTGAAATTTAAAAGTGGTAGTATTATCTGATTTATAAATATTAGGGATTCATAACAAAAAATATGAAAAAGCATTGGTGTGGAAGAGACATGAGATTGCTTTTATGCTTGATAACCATAGTCGTAACACTTGATCTTTTGAAAGTATGTATTGTATTAATTTGAAAATAAAAATAATTATTCGATGAAAAGATGAATCTTAATAGTATTTCCCTTATAGGCTGTTGTGAGAATTAAAGAAGATAAAGCATGCACAGTGCTTAGCATAATATAGGATTTCAATCAATTATAGCCATTTTGTATGCTGTTTTTTACATAAACATACATATAAAATCATTAATGCAAGTCTAAATATGAGAAAAATTTTAACTCCCAAACACATTACATAGTGTTTATTTGTCTTTGTTCGCTCCCAATTTTTACTCCTCCACACACATAATTTTCACATAGCAGGAAAAATAATTTACATGTGTGTTTGTATTCATAAGCATCATATCAGTTAAACTTTTCATGTCTCAATAGTTATGCTAGTCTGTTTTATCTTCCAGTTGTGAAATGTGTGACAACTCATTCATAATTGTCCTATTGAATAATACTTCCATATTTTTTGCCTATTGTGAACGGTGCTTCAATGAACACTTTTAAATATACAGTACTTTTGGCTTTGGGATAATTTTCTTCATTTAAATTCTCAGAAGCGAAATGTCTACTTCTAATGTTACGACTGTATATATTGTTTTTAATAATTTACTTCCATGTTTCTTTCCAAAACAGTTTTGACAATTTATATCACCAGTAATATCTGAACATACTGATTTCAGCAAAACTTTGA
>NW_012115844.1:4162667-4194458 GCF_000951035.1 Colobus angolensis palliatus | reverse complement strand
TCTTCCCCTCTATTGTTGGTGTCACTATCTTCTAGCACAACCATGGAAACATGTCATACCCCTGCTATGTGGCATCCAGGATGAAACCTGAGCTCCTTCACCGGGCATCCAAGGCTTTTCAACATGTGGTGCAAACCAACTGCCTCTCTCCCAACTCATCTTGCCCTATCCCTTCCTACAGCATGCTCCATATGTTGCAGAATACTCAGCATTCACTGAACAATGCTTTCTGATGCTTCTAATGCATTGTGCTGTCATTGCACAATTTCTTCTTTCTGGAGTGTCATTTCCTATCTTTCTACTTGTTAAGTGTTACTTCCCCTAATGTATTTATTCATTTTCAGACTACTATGAAGAAATATTTGAGACTGACTAATTTATAAAACAAAGTGGTTTAATTGACTCACAGTTCCACATGGCTGGGGAGGCCTCAGGAAACTTACAGTCATGGTAGAAGAGGAAGAAAACATGTCCTTCTTCACATGACAGCAGGAGAGAGAAGTGATAAAGGAAGTGGGAAAAGCCTTTTATAAAACCATCAGATCCCATGAGAACTCACTCACTATTATGAGGACAGCATGGGAAAACTGCTCGCATGATCTAATCACCTCCCACAAGGTCCCTCCCCCAACACGTGAGGATTACAATTTGATTTATAATTCAAGATGAGATTTGGGTGGGGACATAGAGTCAGACCATATCACCTACCAAGTCTTCCCTGATGAGCATCCCTTACCAGCTATTGCAAAACTGACTCTTCATCCCCCATGATTCTTTTCAAGTAAATCTACAACGTTTTCTCTGCTGTATATTGATTACTTATGCCCTTATTTTGCTAACTATATTCAGAGTTCCCTGAAGGTAGGGAACTGTGTCTTATTAATCATGCTATGTTATTATTATTGTGATCTATAATAAATAAATACTGATTTATTGATTAAAATGAGAACATCATTTTATGTATCCTGCTGGTCTGTTCTAAATAAATTAACCTAGGTACGTGTGTCTGTGTGTGGGTGTGTGACTTTCTTAATCTTTTTGCAAGTAAAGAAGCTGGAGAGGGATGTTTCTTGGACTTTTTAATCTCAGTTCAGTTCATTTTCATGGAGGATGACCGAAAAAAACAATTTCAATTTATCATGTATCAATGCTCTATGGATCTAATTTTTGTTGTTCCAGTGTTTTACACCTTGCACCCCAAACTGAATTTCAGTTTTCTGGCATGCCTATCCCTTTGATATTTTTCTCTCCTACTTCAGTTAGGTTTAGAAAGTTGTGTGGTTTTGATTCATTCATGGCTCTGCTTTATGAAAGGGGCATGCTCTGTTCAAACTATTATTTTTTTTCCTGGACAAACTTTCCAAGGTCTGGAAAAATCAAGCCAATACTTTAAGGATGAAAACTTCAGGCTAACTACATTTTCTCTCCCTTTGTATTTCCAATGTTAAAGAAAATTCTATATTCTTCCCACTCACCTAGAGGGTTTTCCTGTGTCAGAGGGCAATCAATGCTTAAGTCTGCCTCAAACGAATCAAGAGTCACAAGAAAAACTTTGACCAGGAAGAAAAAATAATAAATGAGAGATCTAGTCCCACAAAATTCCCAATTCGAATGCAAATAAAGTGCATTGGCTCTGTCAGACCTCTTAGGTTCTATGCCCAATGTACTGCAAGGGACAAGTCAGAAAGCTCAATTCCTTTATAAATTTAAAAAAAAAAATGTTGAATTCAGGATGTTAAGTGCCTTTCTAACTTAAAATCCTACTATTTTGTGATTTGCATCTCAGATAAATGCTTCTATAAAAACTTTAATGTCCGTGTATTTGGAGAAGCCACTTGGATAGATTATAAGGAGCACAAAATAGTGCATTCCTAAGATCTCAGTTTAATTTCTCACTGCTATTATCAAGATACGGAGCTTTGGACAGTCTACATAAACTCTCATGTAAAAGAAAGATAATACCTCTTGTCCTGCCTATCACATGAGGGGCATTTAAGATTGAAAGGGGAAGTTGGATGTGGTGGGCCCTTGTGTAGTCCTAGCTACTCAGGAGGCTGAGGCAGGAGCATTGCTTATGGCCAGGAGTTTGAGGTTGCAGTGTGCTATGATTAAGTCTATGAATAGCTATTGCGCTCAGCCTGGGCAACATAGTGAGACCCCATTTTAAAAACTGAAGGGAAAATAATGAACTCTTTAAGCCACACTGTGCTGCCCATGACTACAATGACGTACCTGGACTCTTGGCCTGAAACTGTCGGCCCCTATCAATCCAATCCTTGAGAGCACGGCTGCTCCTGTTTCCGGCTGTTTGCAGAGCATCTGTGTGGCAGCCAAGACAGCTGGGCCCTTAATAAATACTTTGGTTGATGCTGCATTGCTGTGCCAACAGCCCAAATGGGCAATGTACAAGCTCAGGGACTTCCACGTCACTTGGCAGGTGTTTGGAAAATCCACCCCCTCCCATTTCAGAACTCGGGACATTTTTATAGCAATTCCTGGCAGGATGGCAATATTACAAAAAAATGAAATATGCAGCATCTCATTTCTCAAAGAGCCACTTTACCGTCACACCCTGTAATCCCTGCAATGTGTGGGCCTGGCAGTCAGCTGTGACTTTATGTTGCTGTGAAACTGGAAGCTTAGAGAAGCTGCCTAATGATTTTTATTTTTTTCCCCTTTGTCAGCCTACATAAAAATCAGATTAAGATTAAAACTGGCCAAGTCATATTCTTAAGCAATGTAAATAAAGTATTTATAAATAAATTAAATAGGTCTCGCCTCTCCCAAATTGAACTGGTCTTATTCTCAAGCCTAAGTCGTTAGCAGAGATGCTAATCTCACTTCTTTGCCTGCTTGCACACCCACAACCATTGGGACTTTTGCAAAACACACAAACAAGATAATCCAAGGTTATTATGGAATAATCGGCTACAATTTTCTTGAACACAGTAGGTCTGAACAAAATTTGTTTTCTTCAGGTTCTACACAATGCTGGGAAAATAATGTGTATATGTCAAAACTATCTGTGGGGTCAGATTGTATTTCTGAAAACTAAGTTTGGAAATTATATTGTTGACTCCACGGAGGCGTCGTGTGAGAACATAGAAAATGGGGCCGTCTTAAGACAGTGAAACAGAAAATAAAGCCCTTGTGAATTGAAAAAGTACGTGTGTGCATGTGTGGTCACACATGCACATCGTGGACTGTCATTGAGATGGAGAAAATAGATGGATTTCTAGAATCACAAACTAAGGTAAATGAGAAATAACAGTAAAAAAGACTTTTAGGCTAAATAAATATAGAACTGATTTGCAAACATGTAGAGAGGATCATTACACATGGATTCTTGAAGAATGAATTATTTCTAATAAAACAATTGCTATCTTTGGTGGAGATAATGGTTGAGATAGATCAGAGATGTGTGGGAAGGAAAAGTATTTTTTTAATTCAACAAGGCATTTGGAAAGTTTTTGTATAATGTAATTTGGAAAAAATCAATTATATGGAGTAAATAGAAAAACAAGTAGGATTTGTACATTTGGTCACCATGTAAAAGGAAAAAGAAAAGCAAATTTTAATGTAATATTTACTCAGTGGTAGACACTGTTTTGAGAACCTTACTTGTGTCATCTCACTTCTTTCTTACTATGGTCACATAGTAAGGTATTTCTATGATTTCTTTTTACGTGAGGTGACACTGAGGCCCGCAGTGGTTGTTAAGGTCATGCTACTGATAAGGGCCAGAACTGGCATTTGAACTCAGGTCTCTCAACTTCGTGACTTACATCGCTCTCCACTGCACCCTGATTCTCTCCCCATGTGACATCCTTAATGGACCATGTTACACAAGAGAAGTGATAGGCTGAATTTTTGGCTCCCAGAATTCAAATCTTGAAGTCCTAACCATAGTAACTCAGAGTGTGACCTCATTGGTAGATAGGGTCTTCACAGAAGGAATCAAGTTAAAATAAGGGCATTAGGTTGGGCCCCAATCTACATGACTGATGTCCTTACAAAAATGGGACAAAGGGACAAGAAGAATGCCACCTGCAGAAGAAGACAGAAATTGGGGTGATGCATCTATAAGACAAGGAACACGAAAGTTGCCAGTAGACAAATAGAAGCTAGAAGAGGAGCACGAAACAAATTCTCCCACAGAGTTCTCAGAAGGAACCACCCCCGCAAACGCCTTGACTTTGGACTTCTGGCCTGCAGAACTCTGAGATAATTAATTTCACTTGTTTAAGCCACCCAGTCTGTGGCATGTTGTTATGGCAGCCTTAGCAAAGTATCGGGTTGGTGCAAAAGTAATCACGATTTTTGCCATTAAAAACTGTGATTATGGCCGGGCACAGTGACTCACACCTGTAATCCCAGCACTTTGGGAGGCCGAGGTGGGTGGATCACCTGAGGTCAGGAGTTGGAGACCAGTCTGGCCAACATGGCGAAACCAGCCTCTACTAAAAACACAAAAATTAGCCAGGAGTGGTGGTACATGCCTGTAATCCCAGCTACTCAGTAGGCTGAGGTGGGAGAATCGTTTGAACCTGGGAGATGGAGGTTGCAGTGAGCCGAGATTGTACTCCAGAGCCTGGGTGACAGAACAAGACTCTGTCTCAAAAATAAATAAATAAATAAATAAAAAATAATAAAGTAAAAACAGTGATTACTTTTGCATCAACCTAATACTATAGAGTAGACCTTCCTTATCCCCAGTTTTACTTAGTTCAATTTCATTTACCTGTGGTCAACTGTAGTCCAAAAATATTAAATAAAAAAATTCCAGACACAGACAGTTTAATTCATAAGTTTTAAATTACATACTTTTCTGAGCAGCTTGATGAAATCTCAAGTTGTTTTTGCTCTGTCCCACCTAGGACATGCATCTACCACTTTGTCCAGTGTCTCCACACTGTCTAAGCTCTCTACCCACCGTGTCATTTGGTAGCCATCTTGGTTCTCAGAGCCACTGTCACTTTATCACAGTGCTTGTGTGCAATTAATTCGTATTTTACTTAATAATGGACTGAAGCACAAAAGTAGTGATGCTGGCAATTTTGATATGTCCATGAGAAGCCATAAAGCATTTCCTTTAAGTAAAAAGGTGAAAGTTATTGATGAAACAAAGAAAGAAAAAGATCAACTGTTGAGAGCGTGAAGATCTATAGTAAGAGCAAATCTCTTACCCATGAAATTGTGAGGAAGAAAAAAGAAGTCTGGGCTAGTTTTGCTGTTTCACTTCTTACTGCAAATGTTATAGCCAGAGCACATGGAAACTTTTTTTTTTTTTTAGATGAAGTCTTGCTCTGTCACCCAGGCTGGAGTGCAATGCACAATCTCAGCTCACTGCAACCTCTGCCTCCTGGGTTCAAGAGATTCTCTTGCCTCAGCCTCCTGAGTAGCTGGGACTACAGGTGCACACTACCACGCCCGGCTAATTTTTTCATTTTAAGTAGAGATGGGGTTTCACCATATTGGTCAGGCTGGTCTTGAACTCCTGACCGCAGGTAATTCACCCATCTCGGCCTTCCAAAGTGCTGGAATTATAGGTGTGAACCACCATGCCTGGCCCTGATAACTTTTATTACAGTGTGTTGTTATAATTGTTGTATTTTATTAGTTGTTGTTGTTAATTCTTACTGTGTCTAATTTATAAATTAAGTTTTACCATAGGTATGTATGCATAGGAAGAAACAGTATAAACAGGGTTTGGTCGAGGTTTCAGGTATTTGGTAGGGGTCTGGAAATGTATCCCTCCTGGATAAGACTGGTCTATGGTGTAAATATCTAGGGGATCTTGAAGCTCTTTCCTCACCCACTTTGCTGTGAATTTGTTGAATGAAGACACATGAGACGTGCTGTTTCCCTATGGGTATGTGATGAAGCTGAGTGAAGCTGACCAGACGAAATCAAGTCAAGACAAAGTCAACAATTGGATGGGACTTGACAGAAATACAGATTAAAATATATAGGTATTTGCTCTGTAACAAGTATACTACATCCAAAAGTAAAGTCAATGGCCCAGAAGTTAGCACATTTTTGTTCGTTCTCACAGAAGAATGGTGTCAGGACCAAGAAGGTGTCAATCCTATTTTGCTCTGTCCTAGGGAGGCCACGTCTACAGAGCTTATTCTCTTTCAGGGCCACTTTCTGAGGCATCTTGCTCAAGGTGAATATAAGGGACAGTACAGGGACTCAAGCCAAGATCGACTCCTTCATTCATTGACTTATTCATTCAAGTTCATTCCTGCCTTTGCTCCGTCACTAATGCCACTTTCTTCCTTGCTAACTAGTTTTCATGGTTAGCAATATCCGCAGTTTATGATTCCTACCCCACAGCCAGAAGTGACTGGGGGACAATTTAAAATCTTCAGATAGCCTTGTGATTCCTTATACAAGGACTGAAATAAGAAGACAGAAATCTGGGATCACTCCTTTCTTCGCCTTTCACCTTGATGGAGGTTATGATACCTGGAATTATGTAGATTCATTTTGAAATAATAAGGTTAAGAGAAGTAAGACAAACTTCACAAGCCATGAAAAGCAAAGAAGAAAGCTAGAACAACCTTGGTTTTGGATGGTAACATTATGTTGCTACAATAACCTTAAGCCTGCCTACCTCTATCATGTTTGTTAACTAAATAAATATACACTAGGCTTAAAGCAATGCTTGTTGGACTTTTATCCTTGCAACTGGAAGCATTCTTAACAGATCCAGGCTGTGAATGTAGGTGTATCAGAGGTATTGGAAGAAGAGAGATGCTAGGGGCACATTCAGAATTCTATGGTGATTGGAGAAAAAGGACTGGCTCTGAGCTAGGTCTCAAAATAAACATAGTAGAAACAACTCAGTGTGTACACTGGAAAAGTGAAAATTCAGATAGCCTGCAAGAGATTTCCTCCAATATAAGAAGGCATTTCATGCACAGGTGGTGTCTGACTTATTTTTCAGATTCTCAGGAAATAAGCTTGGATCAATGGATGAATGAATGGAAGGGTGGTGGATACAATATCGAGAAATAACATTGACTCAAAATAAGAGAAGTGTCTCTAAAGGGTGGCCTTAAAACACTGCGTCTCTATCCTGAGCTGGTCAGGCACTACTTGATGAAGATATGATGGAAGTAATTCAAGCACCTAAAGGAGACTTAACTACATTTATTTTAAGAAATTCTGCATAGTAGGGCTGTACTGGTCCATTTTCACACTGCTATAAAGAACTACCTGAGACTGGGTAATTTACAAAGTGAAGACGTTTCATTGACTCAGAGTTCCAAATGACTGGGGAGGCCTCAGGAGACTTAACAATCACGGGCAGTAGGCGAAGAGGAAGCAAGGCATCACTTACACGGTGGCGGGAGGGAGAGAGCAAGGGGGGAACTACCAAACTCCTTAAAACCGTTCGATTTAGTGTGAACTCACTCACTGTCAGTAGAGCAGCATGGGGGCAACTGCCCCCACTATCCAGTCACCTCCTACCAGGTCCCTCCCTCTACACATGGGGATTACAATTTGAGATGAAATTTGGGTGGGGACACAGAGCCAAACGATATTAGGGATAAAGGATTTGGTCTTTGTCAGTTGCTAAGAATTAACTACTTACCCCTGCAAAAGATTGCACTAATTTCATTAGATATACACCCTGCAGCAGCAGAATCACATCTTCAGGGAGAAAGGTGAAAACAACAATAGCAAAAAAAAAAAAAAAAAAAGATATCCAGATGTTGAGACACTGCACTGTTTTGCTGCTGGGTAGTTCATATTCTTTGTTACATATTTCATTCTGTCTACGTGAAAGTGTGTGTGTATGAGGGTAGGAGGTGATTCAGGCTTATGATCTTGATGTGGACTATAATTTTCATGAAGCTTTCAAATGGTTTTTTTGAACTAAAGGAAACACTGAACTAAAATGCATTTCTTTTATATTCAGTTATGGCATAGGACTATCCCTCTGAAGGCTTCTCACACAAAGTATTTTATTCAAAGAGCTGAAAGGTGACAGGTGCAAACAAATTACATTCGGGGAAAAAAAAAAGAGAAAGAAAAAGAAAGTGAACCTCCAAGTCAATAGAAGTGTAGCTCTTAGGAATAGTTCTACTTTATTTTTGTGGTGATTGTTGTTCATGTAATAACATTTGCCATTGCTATGATTTTATGCCAGAATTAGAAGGAGAAACAGCATCACTTTTTTTCAGGCACCTGGTCACTAAAATCTGGTCTTTAAATCCATAAAAACCTGAACTGGGAGCATTTACAACTGTCACAGTATTCATCAAAAGCACCTGCCAAGCTCTTTCTGCTTATCCATAAATTATACATACATTGTGTTTGTGCAACATTGAATTTTCTGGAGTGTAGCACCCCTAGAAGCACTTTTGACACTTGAATAAAATACCTTTGATCAGCGCAGAATACTTTGCTGGCAAGAAAGAAAATGGGGAAAAGATGAAGAGATGCTTCTGTGATTTTTCTAAGCAAAGGGAAGACAGGGACACTATCTTTCTAATTATTAACAGAGCAGAAGGACTGATCACAAAGAGGAGACAATGCATACAGTGAATGTGGGCTTTCCAGCAACTTACCAAGGGAAAAAATTTACACACTATCATTTCTGCAAACCCAGCCTGTTTCTCAGCAATAGGAAAAGTAGGAGAGAAGCCCAGGAAAATTAATAGGGAGCCAAAAATTGTCCTCAAATACTGCAAAGCACCGCACAATAATATGAACCATAGTAAACTGGTAAAATGTGATAAAAATAGAAAACTCTTTCTATGCCAAAAATATTCTTTTAGATTGATTTAGCGACTTTTGTAATGAGAGCTCCTGGTAGGAAGCAACCAATGTCTGCACTGACTGTTTTGCAAAGAGAACACTGACAACTCTGGTATCAGTTTCCGTGGCATGTGAGAGGGTGCACCTCTCACTAAGATGCTAGACACAAAACTCATGTGAGCCATGGGTTCAAATCATGGTCCTGCCTCTAATGAATTGAGGGGCAGCTGGCACATCTTCTAATCTTTGTAACCCCTATTCCCTCTTATGTAATATGGTGACAATAACTTCTTTGTTACGAGTATCAGTACCTGAAGTAACATTTATTTTTCAGTTATAAAATACGTGCTTAGTAAGTATTCCTTCCTTTCTTTTCCATTAGAAATGCCGTGAGTTTAGCTCACAGTAATTAATTTGGATTTATTGTAGGCTACTTGGTTTACTCTACAGAGTATAGTATTCCCATGTTTCATTTATAGTATCTGTGACCCATACTTTCCACAATGTTTGTTAAAAGGCAGATAGCCTAGGTTTGAATCCCAACTCTAACAATTGAAGAAGATATGCTTGCTTGTGTCACTTTGGGCAAACTTAACCTTTCCGTGCCTCCATTCTCTCATCTGTAAAATGGGAATGAGTATTTTCTTCATAGAGCTGTTAGGAGGATTCTATAACTTAATACCTGTGATGGCAGTGTCTGCAGCAGGGAGGTGTGGCTCGGGCTGCACACTCCATGGAGCTCCCTGTGTGCTGCCACAGCTACCCAAACCATGGCTGCAGACCCAGGCCTCCTGCTCAGTAGAAAGGCAGGAGTCCCACCTTCTTGGGAGGAGCTGTAGCCACCCAAACTACAGCTGCGAATCCGAGCTCCCCTGTGCTCTTGGGGGGGACCTGGAGCAGGCAGGATCTGCTTTCTTGGGTGCAGCTGCAACCACCTGACCTGTGGTTGCAGACCTGGGCCTCCTGCTCCACGGAGAAGGTGGGAGTCGGAACAAGCAGGAACCCTGCCCCTTCTGAGTTGGCGGGGTAGGAGCTCTCTGGGTGTAGCTGTGGCCACCCTCCCAGAAGCAGTGTGACGTGCCTGCTCCCACTTCACCTTCCTCCATGATTGCAAGCTTCCTGAGGCCTCCCCAGAAGCTGAGCAGATGTCAGCACAGTGCTTCCTGTGAAACCTACAGAATTGTGAGCCAATTAAGCCTTTTGTTAAAAAAGTAAATTACCTAGTCTCAGATATTTCTTTACAGCAATGCGAGAATGGCCTAACACAATTTTCCAAGGAAGGGAGATTTATTTCAAACAGAAAGATTAAGGACAACTTCTCCTAGAAAGAGGACAGACGGGTAAAGAAAAATTAACTTCCAAAGCCAAACTGTTTGCTGCAGACTAAAATCACTCTGGGCTGTTAGGACAGTCACGGAAGTCTTCTTGGAGGAGGTGGCATATTTCTTAAATGATGAAAGATAAGAAGGAGTTGTAATGACAGAGATATCTGTGACGTTGAACATTTAAGACTCTGAGTAATGATTACACAGCTCTCTTTGACACCCAACCCTGCCACTTCAGATGTTTTTGGACAAGTCATTTTCACACTGATAAAGCCTCTTCCCCACTTTTATCGAGGGGGTAACACCACCTGCCTCACAGGGTTGTGTTGAGTGCCTCTGGGAGGTCAAAGTGAGACAACATATGTAAGAATGCCTGGTTTGTCCAGTCTCTGTTTCCCAGCCATTTCTGAATATTTCTTCTGGTGGGGAGCAAGTTCTCTCCAGCATGTAGTTATCTGCCTCAGAGAGGGCTCGGATCACATCAAACTCTTCGTGTTGTCAATAAATGAAATAAAATTGCCCGTTATCCTACATATACCAGGAGAACAAAGAATATGTTATTAAGTTTACCTTGTTCTCCTATTATTATATTTTTCTTATGCAGTGACCACGGAATTGTGTAACTACTGATGGTTATAGAACAGATAATAAAGCTTATTAGTGCTTATTAGTGTAATAGCCTGCGAGGAACAGCAGGAGAAAAAGGTCGACACTAAATGTTCGAACAGTATCCCTGGGATTTTAATTTCAAAATTAGGCCATTGAAGGTGGGAATCCGTTCTATAGTGTTTTGATTGGCACAGTATTTAACACTAGACTCAGAAGCAATATGATGAAGAAATAATTGATTTTAATATATAGTAGGATCAAATGAAAAACATCTGGAGTGTTGAGGGAAAAAAACCCTCCAAATGATGTTCTAAAATATAATTGTCTTGCGTGAGACCCAGGCGCCCCTGCTGGTGTAAGAGGAGAAATGTGAGTGGTGTGACCAGACGCTGTGGAGGCAGACATTGCAATTTCCAGAGTGGCTATTGTATGACAGGCACACTAGACCCTGAGACTGGGGAGATGAGCATAATCTCAGCCATTAAGCATAATGTGATCATTATCCAACAGAGGGGGTGCAGAGGAAGGAGTGTCTAAGACCTGAACGTTCAGTCCAAGGTTGCAGGCTCACCAAGACTTCCATGGATAAGCTGCAAATGGTGGACGTGTCTATAGCTGGAGTGAATATCACCCTCCAAACTCAGGTTTGCAAAAATAGCCCTGTTACTAACTTTTTATAAAATCAAATTGAAACCAATACTGTAAAGTTGGTGGAAAAGTCTGCTAGTCATCTGATCAACCTCTTACTGGGCATCATGAAATTCCCAGCTACTCTCATAGGGATCTGCATACTGAGGAAGGTCTCCCTGTGCCCTCAGATCTTTGGCTTACACAAGTCAGTGCAAATATGATCAGTGTCCAAGGCCTGAACTTCTTTTCAAGGTTGTGTTTCTTTTGCTTCTGTGCCAAGCGTGGGCACTGGGGTTTTTCCCAAAGGTGAGAACTGCTAATACAGCTCTGAGTTCCTCATGAACCAGACCCCAGTACCCTCTGAATTTCCTATTTCTCCCAAAATCCCACTCCTTATGGGACTATAATTCCATGAAGAGGGTGGCTTGTAAATTTCTCCCACCTGCAGAATCAACTTTTTCCAACTCAAGCCCTCCACATGAACTTTTAGGCATGTGGCACACACAGGTTCAAAAGCTTTTGGATTTATATCTTGGTAGATATCTGTTGGAGTCAATCAAACCCACACCTTAAATTGATGAGATATTAGCACAGTGCTCTCAAAGGCAGTTGCCTGAGTCTACCGTTTCCATCTAGGGTGTGATTTTTCTCATTCTCTAGCATAGAATTTGTAAGATTTCTGTCCAAATGGAAGGTGTATGAAGTGGCTTTCTTGGTGTGATTCTGATTTTTATTTCCCTGATTAGCAGAAAGGTTGAATATTTTTTCATGAATTTGCTTCCTGGCTATTCAGAAGTATCTTTTGTATAAAATTAATTATTCTATTATTTTTTGTTGTTAACATTTTCATGAGAAGATGTAAAAACTATAAATTTAGAAAGCTAACAATTTGGTAGTTATAGGAATCAGCAATTACTTCTCTCAGTCTTTAATTAAACTGAAAATTTTAAATTAGAAAAATTCCTTTGTGGTTTGCATTCTTTGAGTTTTTTAAAATAGATCTTTTTCTACCATAAGGTCTTCAAGATTTCCTCCCACATTTGCTTCTGTAAGTATTAACACGTCGGACCTTTAAAAATATGTCTGGTATTGATTTTTATTTATAGTGTGAGATAAGGAATTAATGATCTTTCTTCCACTGCCAGCACCATCAATTGGCTATGAAATTTTCATCATATAGTACCTTATCATCTAGAAAATATAGATGGAGAGCTGGCTTTACTGATCACTCTTCATTTCTCTCCATCCATTTGTCTGCAAGTATCCATTTGCTTTGGATAGTGTGATTTTGAAAAATCATAACTCATAGGACATTCCTTCCCCTCTTGTTCTTTGCATCAAACCCATTACAGGCTTTGTGGGCCTACATTATTACATAAAAAATAGTGATGACTTGATCATTTCCGTTAAAAACTCATTGAAGTTGTATTGCATTTATAATTAACTTAAGAGAAGTGACATTTTATAATATTGAATCTTTACTTTCATGGACATTTTAATAGCTGTCCATTGAATGATGTATTTTTTACATCATTCAGTAATCATTTATAATTTCTCTGTAAGGGTATTTTATATTTTTGTTAAATTTGTCACTGAGAACCTTATGATTTTTTGTTATAGTGAATGAGCTATTTTCATTACAAATTTCTAAATAATTATGATAGGGTATAAAATGCCACTGATTTTTCATATGCTAATCTTATTTTCAACAACCTAGTAATCTTTTTAGTTTTGGTAGTTTGTTTGTAGCTTTGCCTGCATTTTTATATAATCCCTTCATTTCCAATTCTTATATTCATATTTCTTTTTCCTCTTTGTTTTAGAGAAGAGTCCCAATACTAAATATGTGGTGATAGCCAAAATTCTTGTTCCATTAATTTAAGTGTTTCTAAATTTTATCATTATGCACAATCTTTGCTAAAAGTCTTTAATCGATGTCAATTTACAACACTCTTTTATAGTCTTAATATTCTAAAACCTTTGTTTTTAAAAAATAAAACTTGATTTTTCCAAATATTTCTCTACATCTATTTAGATTACATATTTTTTCTGTAGCTTATTTCCTGAGGTTGAGCCATCCTTGAATTCCTAAGATAAACTATACTTGGTCAGGGAGCATTCATTTGTATTTGCTGGGTTTAGTGTGCTACAATGTTCTGAGGATTTTACATTATAATTCATTAGGTAAATGAGTTTATCATTTTTCTTTCTGAAATGTCCTTGTGTGACTTAGAGATCAAGATTATACTAACCAGATTGAATTTGGGATTTCTGGTAAGACTTCCCTGTAGCACCTTGCTATCTTTTTATTTGGCAGTGAAGGACTTTTGTTACTGATTCAATTTATTGAATCTCATTTGAATTACTCAGATTTTCTATTTCTTCTTAAGTCTATTATGAAATTTCTCAACCTTGTCAATGTTCACATTTTGGGCCAAATAATTCTTCATTGTTTAGGGCTGTCTGTGTGCACTGTAGGTTGTTTGGTGGTATACCTGGACTCTACCCACTAGGTGCCCATAACACCTTCATATTGCTACCCGAGTGGTGACAACCAAAAATTTCTCCAGATATTGCCAAATGTCCCCCGGGGACAAAATGGCCCCTGACTGGGAACCACAGGTATGACTCAAATAATGATAGCATTTATCTGTTAACATTGATTTGGGAATTTAAAGACACGTAAATTGATCAAATTATTTTCTGATACATCAAAAATATTCAATAAAAGTTAGTATTTTCTATTGTAATTAGTTTTTCAAGATTGAGTTATCAAGGTTGGTCCTCTGGATGAGAAGAATGGTAATCTCCCCACCGTTTGAAAGTCACTTAAATTATCGACACCTTTTCCACTTGGAAGATGACAAAAATGAGAACCTAGTTTGTGTTTTATCAGTATTTTTTTATGTTTATATGCATGAAGTATATACAGCTTGTGATTCAAAATTCAAAGCTGTAAACAGGCAGAGTATACTCAATTAATTGGCCTGGGAAGAATTCTTCCAAAGGCTAACTCTTAATGGAGAAAATGTGGACTTTCAGAAATGTAAATTCTGCTGTGGGATCCTGAGAATGTGACTCTTTATATTGGAAGGACAAATGCAAAAATTAAAGGCGGTCACAGAAATCCTTGTCTGTTAAGGGTGTTGTCAGATAAATTCTTAACTGCTAAGGCAATGCCAACTGCACCACTGTCCATTTTATCGTTGTGCTGTATTTTTATAAATCTCTGTGAAATATAGCTTCTTTTCAACATGGGACTGGTTTACAAAAATTTGGGGGTTATGGACACAACCTTATGGGATGGGAGGATGCATGGTATAAAGTAAATACCATCGTCCTTGAACAAGGTTTTAATTTATGCCCTGTCACTTGTCTGGAACTTTGGGAAAGTACTGAAACTTTATTGTCTTCCATTTGCCCAGTTGTGTGCCAAGGGGCAAGAATTGAAATGTTTTTACTTCTGAAAATTCTGTTTGTCTGAAGGAAGAATCAGAAAGGATAACACCTGTCTGTCGCAGTGGATAAAATAAGATAATTTGGAGGGTCTTCCCCAGCACTAGTGTCTTTAAGAAAGATTACAGAAGCCAGTGACCTGGAAGTCATCTGACTTTGTTGCATCCTGGTTTTGTGATCTCGGTCAGCTTAACCTGTCTATGTACTGCCTTCAGCTCTGTCCCATGGAGGCACTCTTAGTTTCCAGCCTCCAGTGTTACCATGAAGATCCAATAGCGTCAGTTACGGAAGTCCTTAGAATGGTGTCTCACAAATGTAAGTGTTCAACCTATTAGCTTCAATCATTATAATTATTGTTGTTCTTATTGTTGGCAACCGTGAGCCCCCTTTGCTTCCACTGCACACTCGGGGGGTGTGGAGCATGTATTTTTAACAATTACAAATTGCTTGTGATCTTCAAGGCACGTCACACTATTAAGGGCCTTTACTTTGATTCCAATTTTGAGCAACTTGTTTTCCCAATATTCAGTGGCCATTGTGTGCTCTCCCTTTGAAAGCTAAATAACAGACATCACCAGTCTAGAAGATTCAGAAAAACAAAGGCACTTTAAGTTCCCAGTTTTATGAGCTTCCATCAGTGTGACAAAAGTAGCTCCCAGATTTCCATTCTGTTCTCTGTTCCCTTCCCCAGCAGGGGTTGGGGCAACTGCTGGAGCAGGGAGCCAGCAGAGCTATACACTGTCACCCATGGAGAGATGGATCGCTCTCTTTTCATGCTCCAAAAGCTCAGGCTGTCTCCCTCCCAGATGGGTCAAGTAGCCTCAGCCAGTTTCCAGGGTTTAGAACAATGCCTGCATGTCACATAGGAAGAATCATAGAGAGCTCTGATGTGGAAACCTGAGATCTACAGCCTTTTGAGAGGAATTCAGCATGGAAACCCCACAGTGTCCTATGGGGAGCAGTGACAGAGCCAAGCTGAACCCAACTGGGGTTTCATGAATGAGGCGGCTTCCTCTTCCCGCCTGCTGTGGCTAGCGGCTGGCAGAGTTTCTGGGCTCTGGGTAAACAGAACCGTCCTGAACAAGCTTCTGTGAGATAGGTGATGATCAATGGGCTGCTTCAGAACTTTAAGAGCTTTGGTCAGATATCTGTAGGTCTTTTTAGGGTAATTTCCTAACAGTATTTTTAGCTTACTAGGGAAGATGGTGCTGCTTAAATAAGAGGCACCGATTTACACAAAGGACATTTCTAACGGAAAGTTATTAAACAAGTTCGTGTAAGGAAAATGATGTACACTCATAACAAAAAGACTTTTCTTATTCCCTTATCTTTAGACATTTCTTAGGAACAATGCACATGCATGGTATGGGGTAGTGAAAGTCCAGGATGGAACACCTGGGTCCTATTATATGTTCAGCCATAAATGATGTGACCTGGCTAAGTTTTTTCTTACCCTAGTGTCTCTCTGTGTACAGAGGTGATATCTATGCAACAGCTATCACAACGTGAACTCAAAGCCCAAACAAGGGAATAGATATGAGATGCTTACAGGTGTATTAGCCTCTCCCATTTACAATTTACAATGATAATACTAGACAGCTATTTGCTGGTAGCTTGGTACTCCCATTTGGAACCCAGCAATGAAGCAGATAACCTGCTTCCCAACTCTCGATTTCTGTCTTGATGCCCCCTCCCCATGAGATTGACATTATGGTCTTCAATGCCAAATCGTTCTGAAATGGCCATGTTGGCATGATGCAGTGGGCTTATTTCCATAAAGTTTTATAACAGAGTCAAGGCATTTATGGGTTCACTTTGCTATGATAAGCAGTTTTTATACATGATTAGAATTTTCAATACTTTATTCCTTGGCAAATTCTTTGCAGGGCCCCTGCTTCCCTCACACCTTGGCTTAATATCTCCACATACGTTTGTTTACTCAGGTGATGGATGCAAATCTTTAATATGTTTGGTAAACCGGTTCCCCCCCCCGCCCCCACCCAGAACTAAACTTCCTGCTCATCACGAAGAACATTTCTGAAAAGACCTGAGGCAATTGACTGAACCAAATCCTCCCTAATCTTAACACATTTCTTAATGTGGTTAAATGTCATTCCAGTCTTTGTATGTAGAGTATTGCCAAGCCCCTGATTTTGTGACTTGTCTTCTTAAGTGCTCCTTTGGGAAGGGTCTAGTTATTCTTTCTTCTCCTCCACCTCCTCTGAGTGTGTGGAAGCTGCTTGTCTGCTAAACCGCTGCTACTGTGCATGTTACTCAGAATAGACCAGATAATATTTACTTAGTCGATTTTTCCTGAAGGGACAGGGACACTAACTTGTTAAACTCTGTATCCTCAGCATAGTACCTGGTACAAAAAGGGGATCGTTAAATATTTTCTGAATGGATTAAGGACTGAATAAATGATTGCTAGCTCCATTTATCTGATTACTCAGTGTGTCGGTTTGAATCCATGGAGGGGCAGATGCCAAGGCAGAATTGCATACAGAAGGGATTTACTGGGGGAGATTTGTGAGCGACAAAGGGCGAGGGATCACCAGTAAGTGGGGAGAGCCGTCAGACCACAGTGATGGTCACGTATTTGTGAAAGGAAATGGGAAGGAAGGATTCGGTGGGAAGAGACTCCGGCCACTGGACAGGGGTTTGAGAAAGTCAGTCCAGCGGATGCAAGCCCCTGAGTGGAAGGTCCTCAGAAGTGTCCCGCACGAGGACAAATGGGCCAGAACCAGCATCACTGTCACATCAGTCATTGGCAGGGATGAGTCCGAAGGGAACTTGGTCTCAGCATTCACAGCGGCTGCAGCTGGGTGGCCTGTCGGTCACCCACACTCCTGCAGCTGGTGCTCCTGGAGGCAGATCCAGCAGGGGACCTCCACAGCCACAGAAGTACATCCTGGTGAAGCACAAACCCACTTCTCCATGTGGGTTCCCAAGTCCCTCCACTAGCTGGGGCAGTTTAGACTTGTGTCCAGTAGTCCCTGAAATGTGTGGGTGTTCCCCTTCCCCCAGGACACAATCTCCCTACAGATGGCTATAGGTACCTTGGGAGGGGACTGGAGAAATACTACAGGATATACTGGCTGCAGTGCTGCAGAGTCCTTGTTGCTAGCATATCGATTACCTCTTCACTCCATGGCCTGGTTTTAAAGTTGGTCTCAGGGCCTGGGACTGAGCCAGGCATCATGGCATTTTATTAGAGTGACTGCTTCCATCTCCTCCTCCCCCATTCTTGCTTTTTTGTGGTTGTTATTTGCATATAGATACCAATAGCATTCTTGTTAACTGCCTATCTATTTTACTCCAAGGCACATCATATTCTATTAACTATTCCCACAATGGCAGATCACATCCCCTTGGTTGTCACTATGACCTTGATCATCTTTACGGTAATCACATTCCCTGGCTTCTGGCTAGCAAATGCTACCACCTGTGTCTCTTACTGCAAGGCTCCATTGTCCCCAGGACATTAACAAGCCCAGCTAAGATCACCCCTCCAGCTCTCAGTCTTAGCCTACAGAGGGGAGCCAGCGCTCGATGTCTTAGTGAAGTTCTTAGCACTGTGTCCTTGATGTCCTTAGCAAATGGTGCTCTCCCTGATTTCCTCTGGAATATAACATCTGGTGGGTCGTGTGGCCTCATATAATATATTGATTCAGCATGTCAATCCCCCCAGCCCCTTTATTTCTTCTTCCACCACCCTCCAAGGCAACTAACATTTCCGCTTTGCTTAACTTGGGCCATCTTAGTTACATTTGTGCCAAATCCCCTGGGGTCCTTGCCAGGGGGTTAAACACCACATCCTAAAAATGTGCCACCAATTCAAAACTTTATACCTATCCAGGCTTCAGTTCGGGCCTTCTGTTGAAGTATTCTCCAAATATAACCCCAGCAGCATCCGTCGGACTCCTGCTGGTGCATGCAGGGTAATTCTTATAGCTGCCTTGGCATGTGCTCTCTCTCCTCCCATGTCAGACTGAGCACCTCCCAGTTGACTAAACCTAGTTATCAATCAGGCAGCAGGGGAAGGGAATGGGGGAATCCACTGCAGGTAGGAGACACCTGCCTTGAGGTCTATGCAGCATAGTCTAGCCCAGCAGAAATGCTAGCTGTTCTAGAAAATGACAAGTGAATCTTATGCTGTGAGGGTCCAGAGGATTTTGAACCTCAGATCTTTAAGATTTCCACTTACATGTTCTATTCCACGTTTCAGGGACCAAGGTTTTTGCTTCCAAGGCCCTAAGCGTAGCATAACAGACCCGACTTGGCTGGGCATTTAACTGTGTATGGAACTGTGTGGCTCTGTCAAGTCCTGAATCTGCTTTTCTATTGCAGAAAATAAGAGTCTCTCTATACACCATCTAAGTGCTCCTTTGGCTCTACACTTAGTCTTTAACTCTCCTCTTTTATAATATATTTTAATCCCTCAGTAGGGCATTTATACAGCTTAACTATTACCAGCTGATTCTACCCTTCTTATGAACATGGTGTGTGCCATATGTTCCCAATACCTGCAACATCACATTTGCAAGTGGGGTCCCTCCATCAAGATATTGTCCTAAAACACTACCAATGAAATATTCAGGAACTAGGCTGCCATATTGTGCTAGGGACTATCTGTGCCCACATATCTGTAAGGATGGCATGTCATAGCCAGCCAGTCAGTGACACAGACAGTAACCAATCCCCATCTCACCAGCTACTTTCTCAGATCATTCC
This sequence comes from Colobus angolensis palliatus, assembly GCF_000951035.1. Classification (NCBI taxonomy): domain Eukaryota; kingdom Metazoa; phylum Chordata; class Mammalia; order Primates; family Cercopithecidae; genus Colobus; species Colobus angolensis. Next base: position 4,174,932 of record NW_012115844.1, on the reverse strand, counting down.
TGGTTTGCAGGTTAGTTCATGTTCCCTGAGAGATGGAACTTGAGACAGGACTGTGAGATTTATTGTTTGAAACACTTGTGAAGGGGTAAAGGGAAGTAAATCAGAAGGGCAGGGAGAGCGTTCAGACGGTGAGGCAGGTCTGGCACCTGTCATGAGAGAGGGAGCAGGAAGAAGACTGCATAGAAGGAGTCTCAGATTGTAGCACTGGTCTATGAATGCTTTGCCAAGGCAAATGGCAAGTCGTCCAGCCAGTGTCGCCATTGGAGGCATCCCACATTCCACGAGCCAGAACTACAGTCTCTACTCTATTTGCCCCAGTCATTGGCTGTGAGCAGTTCTGGGAAAGCCTGGCCTCAGCACACACATGATAGAGGAGCCAAAGGTATACCAGCCAATGCTGTCATTTAGCTACTTCTGCCCCAAACAAATGACTGAGCAGCACATTGTCATGGCTTCCTCATTTACTCCTTGGGATGGATACTTTATAAAATGTGGTGGGAAGATCCTCTTTCCAAAATTGTGTCAGAGGCAAACAAGATGCTGAGAGGATAATCTGCTTTTTTTCCTGCCCTAAAAAGTTCTGATCCTATTGGTGCATCTCTAGAATGTCATCATCCTACACACTGGATAGCAGCACCTGGCCCAAGGAGCCTATTTGTAAGACCTGTAATTATGCAAGCATATTGTATTTGTCTACTTCATGCATGATGAGGCAGGGTAATGGGAAGGGAGGAGAGCGGGACACGTGCAGAAGTATGACATGTTTTCATGTAGATGTCAAAGCCGTGTTCGGCTATTGGCTATTCATGTGGAAGTGGTGGGAGTTTATCTTAAGACCTGTTAAAAAAGAAAGACATTGTGTTCCTTTTCTACTTACAGCTTATCATTAACTAGCTAAGAAGATTCAAGGAAGGAAAAGTGCCACTTGTTAGATACCTATCTTGTGCCAGGGATGTCATTAGATATTTTTTCAAGTATTTTTGCTTTTAGACATCATAAGATGTAATAAGAGGTAGCATCATTCAAAAAATGAAGACATAGAGAAGAAAAGACACGAAGCGACCCGTCTGAACTCCCCTACCATGTAAATGGCAATACACAAGGAATTAAACAGCTTAGTATTTCACTAGTGTTTATATTACATGAATTTGTATATACATAATGTAGTTAGTTACTTGCAATCACAAAGTATTAAAACATACTGAAATATCAGCTATCATTTTATCTATCAGAAGTTGGCACGCTTTTTCAGTAAAGGGCCACACAGTAAACATTTTAGCCTCTGTGGAACAGACAGTTTCTGTCGTAACTACCCAACTCTGATGTTGTAATGCAAAAACAGCCATAGACAAAAAAGTAGATGAATAGATATATCTGTGTTCCAAAAACAACTGTACTTACACAAGTAGGCAGCAGGCTGGATGGCTCAAGGGCCATAGTTTGCTTACCTCTGCTTTAGATTAAAAAGTAAATAAAACAAAAAATAAATCCACTATGGTTCAGCAAGTTTAAATAACTTGCCCATGATCACATTTATTAGAAATTACTGGTAAAGCCAATACTAAAATCCAGGTTTTCCTCCCAGTGTATGAGGATTTCACTGCGCCAAACTTTTTATCTAGGATTTTCAATTCTGTGGAAAGCAGATACTTGTGGAGAAAGAGCAAAAAGAGACAAGAGTATAGAGCCTTGAATGCCACACTAAGAAGGCATTGGAGACACACTGCAGGTTTACAGCAGTTTGACAATGATTGATTGGGAATGTTCGAAGCCAGACATAGGAGGATACATTCTAGATGTGACTGCAGCAGTCTGGATGGTGACCCCTAATAGTGAGCAGTCAGAAGGGATTGTGTGGTGGCTTAATGCAGTAGGATACAGATGGCATAGCTAGGGAAGAAACTGTGGACTGATTGGGGGCAGGGATCCAGGGTTTACCTGGCGAGGGGTAAGCAGCAGGACTGGCACAGTGGAGAGAGAGAATCGTGGCTGTTTGTCTGCATGATGGATACAATGGCAGCTCCATGAACAGAACAGAAAATTAAAAGTTGCTGAGCTTGAGTAAAACTACATGGCTGCTTTCTTGTTTAATGCTCATGTGGGCCGAGAGAAAAATATCTTTCTTTGTTTCTTTTTATAAGAGCACGGATTCCATTCCTGTGAGCACCACCCTCATGAACTAATTATCTTCCTGAGCCCCGCCTCCTAATACCATCCCACTGAAGGATAAGATTTCAACATGCACATCTTGGAGGGACACAAACGGTCCATAGCAGGTGGGATCCACACCCATGCCGTCTAATCGAAGAGCCTGCAGGCCCTCCTTATATATTTTTTCTTGTATTGAGTGTTTCAGGTTTCATTCTTTGAGGGGATCAATTACAGTATATTTCAGACACTTTGTTATATATGTTTCCCTTCTGGGGAAGGAAGGTCACATTCCCTCCCACCCTCTGAGTCCCCTTCCCCCTTACACTTCACCCTATTCTTCTGCCGACCCTGTCCGCCCTCTTGAGGAGGGGTCTCTCAAAGTTTCGCTATGAAAGGGGGGTAGATGCGGGTCTTGATTTGCAACCATACTCCCTCGTGCTTCCAGTGTAGTATGGCAGCACCATCACCTGCTGGTCTTTAGATGGAATTTAATTCAGACACTACTTTGGATAATTGTAATTCAAGTGAGTGGTTCTTATTCAAGTCCAAGGGAAGAAAGAGTTCTATGAGGGTAGGAACAGCTTATTTTCATGGTATCACTAGCAACTAGCACAGTCCCAGGTTCTGGGAAATAAGAGATTCTGAATAAATCTTTGTTAAATGGACAAGCCTACGAATGAGTGATTCTCAAACAGCGTAAGTATTACAACAGATGCAAAATGCAGTCAAAACACAGGACCATTCAATTCATTCCATTCCCCAGGGGAAGGGTAGAAAAGAACTACTGAATAATCAAATAAAGTAACTTTAGAGTTGGATGTTGAAAAATGAGTTAGTGTTAATGAGACGAGAACTGTATTCTAGAATCCTATAAATGTGTACCTCATCCAGCTAGAAGGTGAGGGAAGGTAAAAGCAGCAGAGTGACTTGTATCTACTCTACAGTGAACCTCTGCAGGTGCCAGCGTACTCAGTCCTCATCATAGCACTTTGAGATGGGTTTTTAAATCATTTCAGCTTTGACAACAGGGAAACTGAGGCTTAGAGAAGCAAAGCCATTTTTCCAGGGTTGTACCGTTGGTACAAAGCAAAGCTGACCTTTGAAGCTAGCTGGGTCTGACTTCAAAAAACCAATATATATAAATATGTGTGTGTGTGTATATACATACATGTATGTGTATGTGTGTGTGTATATATATGTATATGTATATATACTTATACACACAGAGTTTGAGGTTCCAACTGAATGCAGGAAGAAGTTTGTTTGGGGACCTAATCTGAGACAAAAGTAGGAAAATAAATCATTGTAGCTCTGTAGCAGTTCTCAAATGCTGTTTTCCTTGGGAATTTGTGTGAAGTAGTCACAAAATGGGAGATTCTATCTGAAGTTTGAGTTATTACCAAAGCTTTCATAAGACAGAAGCCATTTGCCTCACACTTCAAAAAGTTGGCAGGCCTTCGTGTCTCCAGAAACGACCAGAATTCGCATAGCAATGGCTGGTGGTTGATTTAAGCAACGTTTATGATACCTTGGCCCCAGGTTTCCCAACTTTCCCTAAAGATCACTGACTAGAAGCAGATTAGAGAATGGCAAGCTAGCCCTCCAAACACAGCCAGCCCACCTGCCTCTCTGATAAGCAGTCACCAGACAGCAAGGCCTTAACCTGCTTAAAAAAAAAAAAAAAGGTGTGGCCTACACAGATTGGCATTTGCCTTTAAAGAAAATTGGAAAGAAATGGCTCTTCAGGTCACACCAAATGGGCATACAATGGATTTGCACCTATGTACATCCCCACATCTCAGGGCTAATGTGGGAATTTCTATCTTTGTGGACTGGCCTTTGCGTGGCTCTGGCTGGGGTTCTCTTTCACCACTCTGACTTGGGCACCCTGTCTGATCTGTGCACCACCTACACTTTCACCTGGCAGCCATTTGTCCAGCTGACTTTCCCATTCATTTTTGTTTGTCTGTTTGTTTGAGACAGAGTCTCACTTTGTTGCCCAGGCAGGAGTGCAGTGGCACAATCTTGGCTCACTGCAACCTTCATCTCTCAGGTTCAAGTGATTCTCATGCCTCAGCCTCCCAAGTAGCTAGGATTACAGATGCACACCACCATGCCTGGCTAATTTTTGTATTTTTAGTAGAGACAGGGTTTTGCCATGTTCGCCAGGCTGGTCTCCAATTCCTGGCCTCAAGTGATCCACCCACCTTGGCCTCCCAAAGTACTGGGATTATAGGCATGAGCCATTGCTCCCAATCCCATTCGTCTTTATTAACAGTGCACCTATAAGAGTCAGGCATCCCGCTGCTCTAGGTCCTGGCTCTCATTCCCACTGCACTTCAGACACTCTGAGAACAGAGTTTAAAACAGGAACGAAGTGCTAAAGGGTCAGGAGTTTGTGCAAGACCAGAGACCTTCACAGTTCTTTCTTTCAAAGGACACATAGCCTACTAAGAGGAGAGAAAGTTAAAGACAAATAAGGGTACACAGTGCTGATCAAAGTCCTTGAGTCAAAAACACTGTAACATGTTGGATAAAGGAACCTGTCCATAGTAGCCTCTCTTCCTGCAGCCAACATTAAAACTGCTTCCTCAAAGGAAGAGGATAAACAAATGCCAGGCAGTCAGTCCTTTGAACTTCAGCAAATATAAATATTCTCATGCCGCTGTCATGAAAATAAACTTCTTTGCTTAATCCACTTCCTCTTGATAATAAACAACTTAGCCCAAGGCCTAGTGTATAGAGTTATGGTCAGCACTAGCAGAGAAGCTGGTAAAAATCTTTTCTCTCAAGAAATAATCTCCATGCGTTTCCTAGGGAAGTTCTGCTTAAGTGTATGTAATCTTCAGAGGAGCTCTGAGATCATCCAGTTCAGCTCTTCATCTAATGGGACATTTTTCTCACACCTTCACTACATACTATAGAGAAGGAAAGATGTGAACCTAGGAGGTAGAGGTTGCAGTGAGCCGAGATGGCATCACTGCACTCCAGCCTGGGCGACAGAGTGAGACTCCATCTCCAAAAAAAAAAAAAAAAAGACAGAGAAGGAAAGATGGAGGAGACTAGAAAACCCTATGAAAAGACCCAACCGCTCACATATTTGATGTCCAAAAGGACACCCAAAAGAATAAGCATTGTTTTTCTGTCCTCTAACTGGATCCCACCTGTCCAGTCCCATCTTTGTTTCTTGGTCTCTCACGATTTAGAGCCTTTACCACACAGTGCATTCTGAAATAAGCAGTAATCCCTCAGGCCCTGCTTGAGAACAAAAACTGGTTTGTAAATCTGAGTCAAGAGATAATTATTGTTTGAACACACACAATGAGGACCTATGTAAAAACGGAAAGCAAGCTTGTCTTTGACACATCTCAGTGGAAAACAGCATCATGTTATGAAACAAGTATGGGCTTTGGGGTCAGAGAAACCGAGCTGGCTATTTGCCTTCTTATTGCATTGACTTGGTCAATCATTTAAATTTTCTACACCTTAGGTCCTTGTTTGTAAGAGGAGAATAATAAGTTCAGTTTATGAAGTTATCGGGAACTTTGAGTGAAATGCTGCTTATAAATGCGATTTCTTTCCTCCCTTCCCCTGGTGTGCTTGTTTCCTTGACACTCCCTCTGAGTGTGCGTATACAAGCTTTTCCATTTTCTCCTAAAACCAACAAATTAGGAGAAAAGGGTGCTTTCTCAGGCAGGAGCCATTTTACTTTGTGTGCAAAAGTCTCCAAGATGCAGCCCCTGTGGAGTAAATCATCCCCCTGAGTTTGGGAATGGCTTTATGCGACAGAGGTGTGTGAGATGGCTTTCAGAAATCTGGTGGCTTCAAGGCGGAAAATGGCCAGCTTCACGGCACCACTCCTTGCTTCCTGTCACTTGAGCCTGTGCGGCTTCCCCACACCTGCAATTAGCAACTGGCAGCCTTTCAGAGCACCTCGCCTCACTGTTGCTTTTTACCTGTCTCTCACGGGAGACCGAAATGTGCTTTGACGCTAATAAACCTGGAATTATTCCATTTATCAAGTTGTCGGCTGACAGTGAGGATGAGAAATCATGAAAAACCAACCACCACATTATTCGTTATCTGTGGGACCATCTTGAAGGGTCTGACAATCTCCTTGGCTGTACTTTACATTCCTAACATGAGCATCAAACGGACTTTAGTTTTCGTGTGTGTATTTCTGTTTTCATTTTACTATTGAGTTTAATTATTGTACCTACCATTATAAAAATGCTTGCTTTTGTTGAGTGTGTTAGTCTCATTATGCTTCTTTGCTAAGTCAATTTCAGGTGTGTTGGATTCAGCATCTGAAATCAAACTGTGCATTTTGCGCATATTCCTATTATTTCAGTGCATCCCTCAATTCTGATCATCAGCAATATAATGGCACGTGAAACAATCCTTTATCTCTCTCTAATACAATTATCCCTGTGAACAGTGATCCACAGTAGATATGTGTTCTGTTCTATCCTTAGCCAGATGACCTCTGTCTCTGTAAGAGCAGCCTTCTAGTCATTGGCATCAGTGCAATACTGAATGCCAGATTAGAAAGAGGATCTTCAAAGATTGTTACTGCAATTCTCAAATAACAGCATGGCTGCGAAACACCAACTCTGGTCGCATACTGCCTACATTTACATTAATGCCACCACTTTGTGGCTGTGCAACAATGGGCAAGTTATTGAATCTCCTGTTTCATCACTTGTGATGGGAAGAAAACATTATATCTACTTCCAAAGATTGTTGAGAAGATTTAACAGGCTATTCACTTTCATGATAAAAGTACCTGGATCAAAGGACTCACTCAATACTTGCTAATAGCTATTTTTTATTTTGCATATAAGAAAATTGAGGTGCACCAAAGGCAAGATATCACCTCCTCCAAGGGCAAGGTCACGGTACAAATTAGGGGATGAATCCATACTAAGAAATAGGTTTCTAAATAATCACTTTTTAACCATTCTCCATTTGTCTGTGACACTTCACTTACAATCGAAAATATCCTTTGCCCTTAGGAGCTTCACAAAATAATCCTTCATTCTGAAAATAAAAACATCTCTGCCCCAGCTATATTTGGGTATATTAGCTATAACCTTAAAGAGAACAAAGTCTAGTGGTAAATATTGATGAGGAAACACAGAGTTTTCTACACCTTGTGGCTCGTGTTATAACAAAATATGAAAATGGAAGTCCCAGTGAGGACCGTAGTGGTTCCTTCCACCTGAATAGGTCAATGTGGGAATGGCACTGAAAGAGTCACAGAAGAGATGGCACATGAATCCTCGTGAGTAATGAGCCCGAGTTTGACAGAAGGAAAATAATATTGTCGGGGAAGAGCATTGTGAGTCTACTCATTATTCATGCATGCACGAATGCAAAAAATATTTATTGAGCATTACAACTATCCCACTAGGACAGGCTACCTTCTTCTTTTATTTGAGTTACTGCAATTTCTCCCTTAACTCGTCTCCCTTCATACAAACCTTACTCCTGGCTTATAAACAGAGGGATGTTTTGAAGATGCAAATTTAATCACAATATAATCAAACCCACATACAAAGGATGATCTCTCTTCCCTTCGCTCCTCTCCCCTCCCCTCCCATCTCTTCTCCTCCCCTTCCCTTCCCTCCCCTCCCATCCCCTCCCCTCCTCTCCCCTCCGCTCTCTTTCCCTTCCTTTCCCATTTGATACCACTGCACAAATTCCTATGTCCCAAAGGTTCTACATTATCTATCTGGCTGCTGCTTTTCTTACAGACTTCTCTCACTCTGTCTGCCCCTTTCTCTGTGAGGTCCAGCAGGACTTTATTCGATTTTACTAAAATCCCCGCTTTTTAAGGACATCTGGCCTCAGAGCCCAGGTCACATTTCCTTATTATAAGCTCTGGTGGCCCCACAAGCCTTACACCTTTAGAGTATACTTTCTGAATTGAACTAGTCTTAGTTTGTTTGCTTTTGAGGGGATAGGTGGCAGTCTTTCCTAAAAACATACAGGCTGCATTTATTTGCTATCAATCTTCAAATGCCTAGTACATTGAATGGGACACGGCAGGTACTCTACGAAGTTTTGATGATGAGATGAGCCCTGTGCCAGGTAAGGGCAGTGACCACAATATCAGTTCCCATGAGAAGACTGATTAAATAGGTACATTTATTAAGGGTAATGGGAGACAGCTTCCTGTTGGAGAAGGAACTGCAAACAAGGAAAGAAAGACTAAGGTGAACCTTGTGGTGCTGTACCAGAATAGGAATTTTTGTATTGAACTTATGGGTTTAAATATAGATAGAAAGTAGACGTTAATGTGTGTGTGGGAACACATTCGTATACGTTCCTTAGCACCATCCACTGAGAGGGCCTGGGAGGCATTTCCCCTGGGAGGGCCTGTTCATTAACAATAACCACACCTAGCACCCAGATTTTGGCTTCTAAAGGCCAATTTTCAATGGAAAGTAACCACTGCTTGTTGGAAAATATCTGATTCCAGGACTGGAGCAAGGAAAGTAGAAGATAAGTCAGAGACAGCTTATGTGACAAAGTCGGGAAGTACTCAGTGAATGATGAGGACTTATCAAGGGACACAGAAACCAAGTTGAAGGGGATCCCACTGGGCATATCAGGGAAAACTGGAACATCAAAATAATAGTGACAGTAAGGGATTATAACCCATTGGATTACCTAGGAAACCAAAAGTACACAGTAATTTAAAAGTTTGATAAGAAATGGAACAGTCTCAAAGTAACTCCCCGAAATATTATTTTTGATTTCCGAGGGTAAAGCTGTGACTTCATAGTGACAAAGCATGGCAGAAACTGAGTGAATCAAGAATTCTTTTTAAAAATGTCCTGATGAAAGGGAAAAATGGAAAGAGTTTCCTCTGAAAAGAGGCAGTAGGAACATAACACCAGTTCTTTGATATTCTTGACAGAAATATGTAACCCAAATCATGAAGAAAACCCAAACAAACCCAAAACGAAATACATTGTACAAAACAGCTGGCCTTGGATCTTCAAAAGTGGGAAGGTTGAGTGCATGGGATGTTTGTCTTTCTGCTTCTGGCTTATTTCACTTAACATAGTGACGTCCAGTTTCATCGTCTCATGGAGGCAGATAGTAGAATGATAGATACCAGGGCCTGGAAAGAACGTGAACGGTGTGTCGGGAGGGAGGCGGAAGGAAAAGAGGTGCGTTAATGGCTAAAAACATATAGTTAGACAGAAGGAATGAGTTCTAGCCTTTGATGGCAGAATGAGGTGACTATAGTTAGCTACAATGTGTTATATACTTCAATATAGCCAGAAGTGAGGATTTGAAATCTCAGCACATCAACATGGTAAATGCTTGAGGGGATGGTCATCCTAAATAAACTGATCTACCATTACACATTCTATGCAGTAACAAAATATCACCTGTACCCCATAAAAATGCATATTATGCATCAATTTAAAAAGTGTCAAGGTTATGAAAGTCCAGCCAAGACTGAAAAAGTCTTATGGATTGAAAGAGACGAACAAGACATGACAAATGAATGCAACCCTTTATTATGAAATGAGTACTTTTGCTCTAAAGGACCACGGGGAGCATTTGAATGGTGGTATGTGAGGGTTAGATGGCAATAATGCATCAGTGTTAATTGTTTTTTCTTTTAGAGGCAGGGTCATGCTCAGTCACCTAGGCAGGTGTATAATGGTGTGATCACAGCTCACTGAAACCTCAACCTCCTGGATTCAAGAGATCCTCCTGCCTCAGCCTCTGAGTAGCTAGGACTACAGGCCCACGCCACCACATGCAGATAATTGTTTAAAATTATTATTATTAGTTTTTGTAGGTATAGGGAACTTACTCTGTTGCCCAGGCTGGTCTGGAGCTGCTGACCTCAAGCGACCTCCCCACCTCTGCCCAGTGTTAATTTCTTAATTTGAATGTTTGTGTTGTGGCTATTTGGAGAATATCCTTCTTGATAGAATAAAATATTCAGCGATAATGGAGCACCATCCCAGCAACCTATTTTGAGAGAAAAAATGTTTATTATACTGTATATGTTAGTTTGAGATCATTTCTAAATGAAAAGAAAAAAATAATGAAGATACTCCCAAAACAATGCAAAAGAAAGAAAGGAGAAAGAAATGAACAAAGGAAGGAAGGGAGGGAGAGAGAAACAAGGGTGAAATTAAAGAAAGAATGAAAGAACAAAAGAAAGAATGCTAAAGAAGGCAGAAAGACAGTCCTAGATCAGGGTGACAAATCCATGGGCCAAATCCATCTGCCCTCTATTTTTATTGTGTTTCATGAACTGAGAATGATTTTTACGTTTTCTACTAGTTAAAAAAATGAAAAGAATAATAATATTCTTGTAATTTTACTAAAATAGCCACAATTATTATTATTAAAATAATAAAATACTATATGAAATAATTATGTTTCATATAATAAATGAAAATTATATGACACTCAAATTTCAGCATCCATACATAAAGTTTATTGGAAAACAACCATGTTTATTTATTTGCATATTGTCTATGATTGTTTTCATACAAGACAGAGCTGAGTAGCTGGAAGAAAGACCGTATGTAGTGCTTCATTGATTCACACTCCCGTTTGCCCACAGTTAATGTCAGTGATACAATTATACCTCCACAGAGTTTTGAGTTCCATGTGCATCTCCATATTATTTTACTTAACTCCCAGAGCACACTCATCTTCTCAAAATACGAAAGGAAAAGTGGACTCTGAACATTGCCTTTTTAAGGCACAGTGGAGTGTGGATTATTTTACCATTAAATTAGCTGTCAAAACATTGTGTTTCTTATGTAGTGATGCCATATTTGTGCTAAAAAGTACAATATACATCAACATTATCAGACCAAGCACTCATCAAATTCCCAATGAACTCACAGGAAAGCAGCAGTTAGAAAAATAAGAACATTTGAAACTGAGTAGCTTATAACAACAAATGTTCTTCACAAAAATAACAAATGAAAATGAAGTTTCAACCGAAGTAAATTTTTGAGTGCCTTATTTGTTAACCAAGCAACACAAAACACTTACCAATCATGAGTTAATTAAATTGTGTTTGATGGCAGCAGTAGAAGGAATGTATCCAGAGAGAATAAACTTCGGATTGATAGGCTCTGGAGAGGATAGTGGATGGAAGAGATGATGCTGGGAGTGACATCAGTAGCTAGTTAAGAAGCTCTGCAAATGCATTTCACTGGTTTTCTTGGCTCTTGATGAGTCTACAGATGCTACCAATATTGTTTACTAGTTGTTGTTTATTTGAGAAAATAAACTCATCAGTGATGAGTTTTAAGAACTGAAGAATTCACCTTTATCATTAGCTGCATGGAAAACTGCAGGTGAGGATATTTTCAAGGAAGTAGTGAAAACACTAATTCAGTGAAAGTTAATTGGAATCTGCTAAGTTTGGTTACGCTTTATGGTAAAAATTGCATGTGAAGTAGAAAAGAGTTAACTTGGACAAATTTATACAGCTCATGAAAATGTAAATATCTAAACCCTATGGCAATTCTTTGTATTATTAATCAATATGTACTTTGTAAAAAAAAATTTGAACCTTTAATGTGTTATTGAATGCGTAATGTCAACAGTGAACTTCACCTGCTCTAATGGACTTAACCATTGTATCTTCAGGCCTGTGTTGTTGTTGCTGTTTTTATTTTATTTTATTTTATTTTATTTTTATTTTTGTCAGCAATAAAACCTGAATATTTTGAATTTTTCTATTACACAACAGTTCAATGGCTTAAAGTTTTACTACCTTTGTTTTGAGTTCAGGGCCAAGATTAAAAATCTTTTGAACAAGAAAATCTACCCTCAACCACTACTATATAACATTGAATGGATTTAGAAATTAGTTTTTGCAGTGGTAATATTGATAATGTGTTGAAATGAATTTAACATAAAATTAAAGGTGAAACAGTGATGTCTAGAACTTACTCTGTGGTAGTAAAATCATTTCAATGACAATTAATGTTGTTTGACTCACAAGTAATGTTAACTGGCTTTTTAACATTCCCTGTTATCAGAAATTAACAGAAACAGGAATATCGTTATCCCTTCACAAATTTGCAACAGCTAAATTTTCTGAGCTCAAACC
>NW_012115844.1:4152406-4161222 GCF_000951035.1 Colobus angolensis palliatus | reverse complement strand
CTATATATCTGTTTTGGTACCAGTACCATGCTGTTTTGGTTACTGTAACCTTGTAGTATACTTTGAAGTCAGGTAGCGTGATGCCTCCAGCTTTGTTTTTTTTGCTTAAGATTGTCTTGTCTATGTGGGCTCTTTTTTGGCTCCATATGAAATTTAAAGTATTTTTTTGTAATTCTTGAAGAAAGTCAATGGTAGTTTGATGGGGATAGCATTGAATCTATAAATTACTTTGGGCAGTATGGCCATTTTCATGATATTAATTCTTCCTATTCATAAGCATGGAATGTTTTTCTGTTTGTTTATTTTTAATAGAGGGGGTCTCACTCTGCTGCCTAAGTTGGAGTTCAGTGGAGCAATCATAGCTCACTATAACTTTGAAATCTTGAACTCAAGAGATCCTCTTGCCTCAGTCTCCCAAGTAGTTAGAACTGCAGGTATGCACCACCACACCTGCCTAAGTTTTATATTTTTTTGTAGAGACTGGGTCTTGCTATGTTGCCCAGGCTGATCTTAAACTCCTGGCCTCGAGTTATCCTCCTGTCTTGGTCTCCGAAAGTATTGGAATTACAGGCAGAACCACTGTACCTGGCATAAATTTTTATATTCCAAAACCTCTTTAAACGTTTAGTTGAGGAACTTCCACCTAACCTTCAATTGAAAGTGATTAATCTGTAATGTAATGGCACATAAAAAGGCAAATATAGAAAATAGTCTAATAAAATTCTGGATTTTCCAAATGATGAATATGCCAGTCATGCAACTGTGGACTGATATCAATATTTGATAGTACCTAATTGTAAAAAAATAAAGTTTTTAAAGATCAAATGTGTAAAACTTTACTATAGGCCGGCATTAACAGCTGAACATTTACAATTGATTTGATGATAGGAAAGAAAAACTTTGAATCCCATTAAATAAAATATTACCCCACCCTCCCCCTCAAAAATCATTATTTTTCATAGGCCTGTATTAGAAAAAAAGTATTCAATTATATTTTTTAATTTCATCAATATAAAATTTTAGGCAACTGTTTTTCATTTTGTTGTATAGTTACCTAATAGTATCCTTAATTTTGCATCTTAAACCACAAAGTGTAAAAATATTTCCTATCTGGATCCCATAGCCTGAAACCTAGCACTATATATTATTGAATAAATTTAAAATTTCTTGGTTATGGTAATGATATTGCGATATATAGAAGAAGCGCTTTACTTTTATAGGACAAATGCTACAACATTTAGAGATAACGTGTTATCATGCCTGCAAGTGTTCAGCAAAGGAAAGGCAAGTGTGATAACCTATGTGAAAATCATGAACCTACATGAGTGTTGTATATGTGTGTTCTATTTTTTCAATCTCTGCAATTTTAAAATTTTCCAAATAAAATCAGGGAAGAGAAAAACCCTTCTCTGACCACGCTAAGAAACTCCCAGTCATTCACTAGGCAACTTTTCTGTTTATTTTAATATTACTTATTATAACACAACATATTGTGGTTGTTGTTTAAATTCCTTGATGTACTTGCTTATCCTCAATGGGATAATGTAAGGTAAGGTAGTTGAGAGTGGGGACAACATCTATTTTATTCTTTGCTCTATCCCCAGTAGCTAGAACAGCACTGGCACATCGGGCACACTCAAAACACTTGTTGAAGAAACAAAAGAAAAGAAAATGCAAAAAATAGAGAACAAATGACTCAATGAAGGACAGTACATCACTCATAGGTGCTCGGAAGCCTTAAAGACAGTCCAGGTGCCCCTGCCACTTATTCCTCCAGCCACCGAATGATTTGTGCTCTGGCCCCAGTTTCTGACCTGCTCTCACTCCCCATTCCTGGCTTTTCTTGATGCTTCCCCATACTGGTTACTGACTCTGGTCTTCGTCTTGTCTAGGTCAATTGGAGTAGATATTTAGAATCTCTGATGTCTGAACCTAAAATTTCTCTTACAATTGGCCTCGTGTTCTTACAGTGACTGATACTTCTTAGTTGTGTCCCTCAGAATCATCCTTAATTACAGTCCTGTCCTGCCTCATTCCTGTTTCTGGGGATGGGGAGAATGTCCTCTTTCAGGCCCTGGGCCAGTCACAGTAGTCACAGTCTTTTAGCTTCCTTTGTTTATCCCCCACATTTCTCAAGGTAGGTATCATAACCTCCATCCCGTTGCTGAGAAAACTGAAACACATGAAGATTACCTATCTTTTCTGAGATTATATTAAGTGAGGGACAAAGGCAAGGGTAAATCCCAAATCCCTTTAAGCCAATGTTTTTGGGTGTGCTTTTCTCTCTACTATATTGGTGGTTACTTATTTCATTCTACCCTGTAGAAGAAGCTGTTGGCAGGGATATTCTTTCCTGTATTGTGTGAATAAGTCTAAGAACAGTGACAGAGTTTCATTGAAAATCAGTACCAAGCCCTGCTGGAAAACTGTATCTGACTCACAATTAATCCCCAGACCCCTTCATGAAGGATTTGTTGAGTTAATATGACTCAACAGCCTAAACTTTAAACACTGCTCTTTCTTAAAATGTCACCACTATAAATACGTACAACTATTATGTGTCCATTAAAATTAAGAATAAAACATTGAAATAAATAAATATAATATCCTTGCTGATTTGCACCAGTACAGTAATGAATAAATTCATCTCTCAAGGACTGGACATGGTGGTTTATACCTGTAATCCCAGCACTTTGGGAGACTGAGGCGGGCAGATCACAAGGTCAAGAGATGGAGATCATCCTGGCTAACATAGTAAAGCCCAATCTCTACTAAAAATACAAAAATTAGAGGGGCGTGGTGGCATACACCTGTAGTTCCAGTTACTTGGGAGGTTGAGGCAGGAGGATTGCTTGAACCCAGGAACCGGAGGTTGCAGTAAGCTGAGATCTTGCCACTGCACTCCAGCCTGGTGACAGTGCGAGACTCCATCTCACACACACACAAAAAAAGAAAAGTAAAGCAGTTCCTCAGTTCCTCAGTTTCCTGGGATTCTGTGTTAGATGCAGTGTAGTTTAATTTATGTTTCTCCTCCTTCCTTTGTAACCAACAGGCACACTATCCCCTCACTATGCTGAGATCTTGCCACTGCACTCCAGCCTGGTGACAGTGCGAGACTCCATCTCACACACACAAAAAAAAAAAAAAGTAAAGCAGTTCCTCAGTTCCTCAGTTTCCTGGGATTCTGTGTTAGATGCAGTGTAGTTTAATTTATGTTTCTCCTCCTTCCTTTGTAACCAACAGGCACACTATCCCCTCACTATTCCCAGACCATGACAGGCATGTCTTCCTCTCAGAGCCTTTCTCTGAAGAGCTTCTCTGCACTTCACTGAGGTGTTGAGTCAAGTAACACAACTTCAGTCACCCACCAGGTCTACCCTTTGGAACTCTCTGCTTTCATATTCACTCTCAATCTTCCTACCTTGCTTTGTTTTTTCATATCACTTATATCTTGTCATTTTCATTAATTACATACTATCTGCTCCCCCAGTAGAGTGTAATTGTGGCAAGGACTCTGTTCTCTTCACTGTGATGCCTCAGCATCTAGTACAATAACAGGCACATAGTAGTAGTTGCTCAATAAATAGGACACTGATTCATGTTTAATGGATGATTTTTAAATTAACTAATAAATATGTCCCTGTCATCCTAACCTTGTACAAGCATGTGTGGTGTAATGCAACATTTCTCAGTTCTTTCTGAGCCATGCTCCACTTTGAAAAACTTGAACATCATGGGGCCCTGATTCTCCTAAACCTCTCCCGAGACTGGAGTCATGTATAGGTGCCCTCTGCACCTCAATTAGCTCTGACCCACAGAATACATGATCTACTTTCCAAGCCCTGCAAGAAAATAAGATTGGTTTCAGTTTCGCGTGCTTCTACTAATATCGAAACAATTTTTAATTTGCATAGTTATATTAGTATATAATATAAAAACATCATTTCATATTATTATAGTGGATAGCTCTTTCCCCATTTTGTGTGTTCTTACCCAGAAAATCTAAAATTCCCATTTCCTTCCTCTCTTCTTCTTGATCCATACACCACAATACATTTCTACTAAACTTTAAGTCATTGTTTTTTCAAGTGTATAGTGAGGACAATAGATCCACAAGCAGAATTATTGTGAGGATGAGGAATAATATTCATAAAGTACTTGGCACACAACAAACTTCAACAAATAGCTTCTGGCTGCCTCTCTTACCAAATGATTGGCATTGCCCTTAGAACTATATTTGCCTCAATAAACTGGTCTGGAAATATACCATTTTGCTCCTAAGCAAATGTTTTCACAGCAAAGCAAAGAGAACTGCGACAAGAGCCTCTCTCTATTATTTGCAAGGTTGCTTGCCCAGGTTGCCTTCATTATCAACTCCATCAGGACTGAGGTCAATGTGCACATTTTGACACCTGCTAATGCCCAATCTCTGTAGGCTGCTAGAGAAACAAGACAGCATTAATTTGTTTGATTTTGTATCCCATTCAGGTACTCCTTCAATATTGAGACTACTCATAATTGAATATTTTGCTACCTAGGCTTGAGTTATCACACAATAAAAGGGATATAGGACTCAGGCAAGATTGTGGCAAATTATAGGAGGCATCTTCCTGGGTTGATTGCTTTTCTATTTAATTGTATGCTAATTATTGGTTTTGCAAGACAGATATCTAAAGAAATAGTAAAGTAACAGGAAAAAATGTAAAAGACAAAACATGAGCATATATGTCAGTCTCACCGGGCAATTTACCAGATTAAAAGACAGAAAAACAAACTGTGTACGAATACCTTTAGGGAACGTAGTTGGCATGGTTGCCTGGAAATATAAGTGTGTTGAAATACAGAATTTGTTTTATCAGAAGTAGACTCTGATAAAAGAATGGATTCCCAACCCAGGTGAGATAATGCAAAGAGGAAACTCACCTGTGCTGCTGGAGGTGAGGCTGGCAAATTACCTTCCTTGCCACTATTGTTGTCAGTCACCTGCCTAAGGCACAGAGAGATGCCGGCATTCCTCCACTATTAAGATCCATTGACTCTCCTACCTTAATAATTAAGTTTAGACCCATTGGCATGAACCCACTTACAACTCAGTGTCCCTTTCACCATGTTTGTTCACACTCAGAGTGTTTGTGGCCATTCTGGGCTCATCTTTTCTCCTGTGGACCAAATGCTCTTGTCTTAGCCTTGGGCTGTTGGCTGTGTCTGGATGACTTCCCACCTGCCCCTCTTCAGCCCTTTTACTCTGCATCTAAAATGCCCACCGGAGAGTCAGCAGTCATGTCATCCCCACAGGAGGAGAGAGCTTTTTATAAGTCCTCAAGTAGCTAACTCTCCCTCTCTGAATTGCACAGTTTCGTGGTCCTATAGCTAAAGGAGCTTCTACCATTTTCTGCTGCAAAGGTCTTAGAGAACTTACAGAGATCTTAGAGAACATATGCCTTCCTGCTCTGCTCTAGGTAAGAACCACAGCCCACTGGGGGCACTCAGCTGGTGCTCATCAAAAGGCTTTTTAGAAGAAGCAGACATGCCCTCCAGAGCTGGAGTACAAAATCCTTCCGACCCAAATCTAATCCTTCTCCCCACACTCTTATCTCAAAAGGAAAACACAAAAGACACTTGAAACTTTGATTGTCCCACTGCCAAGTCTGTCTTCCCCACCAGGATGGACACTCCTCAAGGCTGGTCACTCCATCTTCACCCTCAGGCTTACCTCAGTGGTCTCATTGCCCTTTCTTCCTCAGTACTTTCTCATCTTTGAACCCTTGGTCCTAATTAATCTGCCTAAAATCTTCTTTCCCAACTCATCTTGTTGAGTTAGTGCTTTAAGGCTCTCCTCAAAAGCATCTGTTTTAGTTGGCGGCCCACAGAAGTCTACTCAAAAGTGAGGATTTACTTGCAAGGAATTTCTTAAGAAAAGTCTTGAAGCAAAGAACCAAAGGGTAGATAGAAAGCAGAAAGCGAAGGGCAGGAATCCATGCAAGACCAAAGTCTCAGGCAAAATCTCATAAAGGACTGGCTTTGGGCTCTTCCCAGAGCAGAATTCTTAACTGTAAAGTGTGCCTCTGAGTCTTCCTACCAAGCAAAGAAATTGGGTTTGCACATCCCGGCATCTTCTGTTACTGGCCAAGCCTCCTGAGAGGACTAAGTTCCCAGGCACTTCCTGTTACCTGTACCTGCAGGTAGCTCAATGGCAGTTCCTCCTAGAAAAGGTGTTGGTGTTAGAAGCCAAAGAAGACTTGAGGGTACCTTGAGGGCACACTAAAGAAGCAAACAAACCAGTTAACAACCAAGAAAATACCTAAATAAAAAAGGAACGTGAGGGGATCTGGAAGGAGCACCAACACTGCCACAAGTTTCTGTATTTTTCCTTGACATCTGGTAACTAACAAGCAGATCCAGGTGTGATGGAGCTGGTTCGCACCCACAGTGCCAGGAGCAGTGCTTGGCACACAATTCTTTCAGCTCTGCTCTAAATACCATGGCCTTCAACCTCCTTAAAGACATTTCTCTCTCCATCAATTATCCCTTTAATTTAACTTCTCATCTCTATTGCCTTTTTCATCTCGACATGGAAAGATGTTCGAGGAGTTCCTCCATGTCTAAAACAAAAGAAAAGCAAAAGGGATGGGAGGGGAGAGAGAGAGAGAGAGAATGGGAGGGAGAGAAGAAGGGATGGGAAGAAGAGAGAGAGAGGGAGAGAAAGAGAAAGAGAGGGAGCGATAGAAAAGAGAGAGAGAGGCCTTTGACTCTAAGATCTTTTATTGCTGAGATTATGGAAAGTCCAATCCACATTTTCTTGATTTTTCTCCTCCTCTGTTCCATTTGCAACCTGCTAATATCAAGGTCCTTTCGCCCTCCATGGAACTGGCTCTGCCTCCCTTAAGGTTGCCTGTCGCTAAGTTCAGGAAAGCCAGCCTGTATTCCTACACAGGTGTCATGTGTTTACTGCCTCTTCTCCATTTCTTGAAGCTCCTCTGGGCCTTGCTTTCCTGACACCACATTCCCTGTTCCTTCTCCTGCTTTGACCATCATGTTTCATGTGTCCAGGATGAGTGAGGACTGAGCAAAACTTCAGGAGTACAGATAGGAAAAAGAAGAATGATAAGTTGAGGTTCCTTGCCTCACTAGAAGTGATCCCTTTGGCACAAGTCCACACCAGATGTCCAGCAGCAGGTAGAGCTAGTAGACATGAGAAGTGAGCTCTGAGGCATGGCAGAGTGTGGGTGCTCTAAGAGGTCTGGCATCTCCTTCAAGTCAAGCCACCCTCACTCCACTCAGCCCATTATTTTCTTGCCATTCTTGGTACTACATTAACAAGGAAAGGGGCCGCTTAATGAACATCAAAATCTTTTAGCTGTGGCTGAACTGAGGAACTATCAGGATAATCTTCTGAGAGAAAGCGGAAGACTATACGTGCCATGTTGCTGCCTATTTTGTTATCTGCATCAACGTCAAAGAAATTTCCATGTTGGTTTTTGGTGGATCTTTAATTACACAAATCCACAAATTACACTAATACGTTTACTGGAGACACACAAAGAAATAGATAGATTGATTTTTAAGGAATTCATTCAGATGATTGTGGAGGCTTTGCAAATTCAAAATCCACAGTGCAGGCTGGCAGTTTGGAGACTTAGATGAGCTGCAGTAGAGTCCAATGGTCATCTTTTGGCAGAATTCCTCCTTGCTCAAAGGAGGTCAGTACTTGTTCTATTCAGGCCTTCAGCTGGTTAGGTGAGATCCACCCTCAGTATGGGGGGGTCATCTGCTATACTCAAAGTCCACAGATTTAAATATTCATCTCATCCCAAAAGTCTAAAAAAAATGCCTGACCAAACGTCTGGACACCAGGGCCCAGCCAAGTTAACACATAAAATTAGCATCACATACAGGCAAAGTCATGTTCATACAGATGCTGTCACAACTCTGAGGGGCTTGGAAGGATGGGTGTCCCATAGTCACCACCACACTGGGCCTAGACTTGTGCTGTGACCCATAGGACTTCCCATCAATGGCTTTTGAGAGAATGACTGGACAAAGACATCAAGAAGAAACAAAAAGCAACATGACATGGGAGAATACGTGGAGATGAGAGTTCAGAAAAACAGTACCACTCAGTGGTAAAACTAAGAACTCGAAGGAAAGATCATCTGTTTTAAATTCTAGGACTACGATTTAAAGCTGTATGACCTTGGGCAAGTTACTTAACTCCACTATGCCTTAGTTTCCTCTTCTGTAAAGCAGGATCATAGAAGTAACTACCATGTAGAGTTAGCATGGAGATTAAGTGAATTAAAATATGTAAAGCTTTTAGAATATAGTACATTTTCTGGCAATAGTAGGCACTGTGTGATATTTTCTATTATTTTATTTGCATTGTTTAAAGGCGCTAAACTATAATCACCAACAGCATTTGTAAAAGTACAGCAAGACCTAATATCTATGCTTTACAGTTGATAAAGTGGCTGCATCTACCAAATTTTATTCAATTTTCCCAAAGATTTAAAAAGGCATATCTTACTGTTAGATACTAAGGTAACAGAAACACTGGGGCAAGATTTGAACTCAAGGCTTTAACTGTCCCTTCGAGCCCTTTCTCACAATGAATCCCACCCAGCCCGTGACACTCATCTGCAATAAAGAGCAGGACATGGGAGCAACCTATCAATTTAACACCCTCTGGTTTGAGGATTAAGGGAGTGCTTCCAAGGAAGACGGCTCCATATGCGAAGCTGCTTCACCCACCTCATTTTGGCAGGTTGACTTTTGATCATCAGAGTCAAATGCTGCTGGCCAAGAATTCAGTATGTAAT
>NW_012115844.1:4145223-4152011 GCF_000951035.1 Colobus angolensis palliatus | reverse complement strand
CCAGCCCGTGACACTCATCTGCAATAAAGAGCAGGACATGGGAGCAACCTATCAATTTGACACCCTCTGGTTTGAGGATTAAGGGGGTGCTTCCAAGGAAGACGGCTCCATATGCGAAGCTGCTTCACCCACCTCATTTTGGCAGGTTGACTTTTGATCATCAGAGTCAAAAAAATGCTGCTGGCCAAGAATTCAGTATGTAATGGCTGCATTTAAGACTTCTTGTCTCAGAGAAGGATGCAACTTCCTTTCTCTTTAGCAGCTCATTCTTGGCTCCTGGCAATCAGCAAACTTTGCATATGTCTTCAGAAAGGGGAGCCATGCCCATGAGAGGAAGTTGGGTTTAATCCAGATTTCCCGTTTATCTTACAGAATAGCTTTATTCCTGTCCCCTCCAGGCAGGAATGAACATTAAATGTCATCCAGATTTTGGACAACAGGTCTGGAGACGCAGCCAAGAGAGCAACTATAAAGTGGGGTTGATTAAAGAACATCTCCCTGGGGCTGCTTGAACGTTGAGTATGGACACTGGCAAAACAGTGTTCCAATCTCTGTTAAAACATATTCCTGCCCTTCCTTTCTCTACTTCTTTTTGCACCCTCTGCTTCACGCAAAAAACCCTACGTATTGGTCTGACCCACATAGCATTTTCATATATGGCTGATGAGTATCTTACTACATTAACAGAGTCGACAAGAATATCACATTCATTTATCATTCCTTTAAATCATGTTAAATCTGACTCTACGTCGCTAGTTGTGAACCGGTAGAATTAGTTATTCGTAGTAGTCATTCTCCTTTGAAGGTTTCAGAATTATTTTAGAGGCTTTCGTGGTGCCTACAAAATAGGAATTACAGTTTTAATTATGATTCTTGCTGATATCCTTGTGCCTCAGTCTACGAAGTCCTTAAAGCAGGAAGATCAAGCAGCATTTAGCCCAGGGAGCACAGAAATCTTTGCTCTGTCTCAGACCTGGGCTCTGATACATGCCACACCATTTCTCTGTAAGGTCTTGCCATCCTATGAGCCCCTCTAGCTTCACAGATCTGATATACTCAGGATCTGCCTTCTCTGTTGCCTTCTTAGCCTTAGGGGAAATCCCAGTCAACGTTTCTTCCTCCTTCCTTCTCTCCCTCTGTGATTTCCCCAGAAGAACTTAGCCAGGCTTTGTGGAAAATAAGCACCAAAATGAGGTATTGTTTGTAATCAACTGCCTATCCCTTGTCACACATTTTGCTCTGGCTGCCATAGAAAAAATACTATAAACTAGGTCGCTTAAATAATAGCAACTGATTTTCTCATACTTCCGTAGGGTGGAAGTCCAAGATAAAGGTTCTGGTCAATCCAGATTGTGAGAAGGGCTCTCTTCCTGGATTACAGATGACTACCTTCTTGCTGTGTTCTCACACAGCCTTTCCTGACTGTCAGTGTTCAGAGAGCGGATCCTGTGGTGTCTCTTCTTATAAAGACACAAATCCTATCAGATCGGGGCCCCACCTTTATTACCTCATTTAATGCAATTTACCTGCTTTATATGCAATTGCCTCCAAATTACCTCCAAATGCAGCTCCCTTCTCATTGGAAGACAGATGTGCTGACTTCTAAGCTCTTTGTGTTTCAGACTAGAAACCAGAATTATTTAATTATATTTTTATAACTATTATTTTAATGTTAGCCTATCTGAATGGAATGGAAGCTCCATGAGAGCTGGGGTTTTGATGGAGCTATATTCTCAGGGATTGTACAGTATATGGAACATAGTAAGAGCTTAATATGTGCTAAACATCGTGACTCTCACAGTCAAAAAACTACCATACTTGTGAGTTTGTGTATATGTATGTGTGCACTTTGCAGTCAGGGCAAGCTGGGCTTAATTTCTGAGTCCCTGCATGGGTAACTTTGGATTTGCTACTTAACTTCTTCAACTTTCCTTTTCTAGTCTATAAAGAGCAATTTTTAACATTTGCCTCACTAGGTGGCTATGTGGTTAAATCAGATTATGTGCTTTTTGCTATTGAGTAGTAGGTGTTTGTTATGTATTTTGAAGAGTAACTTTCATTAGCTGCTTGATGGTCAAATATGTCCATTCCATAGTTTGCTTTTTTTTTTTTATTCTGGTGATTTTTTAATTTGCTGTTATAAATAAACTGTTATAAATAAATAAGCATATTAGTTTAATTCATTCTCACTTTTCTATTTTTGCTTCTGTTGTTTGTACTTTTGGTGTTGTAGCCAAGAAATCACTGCCTAGACCAATGTCATAAAACTTTTCCTTTATGTTTTCTTCTAGTAGCTTAATAGCTTTAAAGGACTTGAATAGGCTTTTTTCCAAAGAAGACATTCAAATGGCCAAAAGATGTATGAAAAGATGATATCACTAATCATCTGAAAAATGCAAATCACAATTGTAATGAGATCTCATCTTAAGCCTGTTAAGATGACTATTATTAAAAAAAGAAATGAAAAAAATATAAATGTTGGTGACAATGAAATTATATCCCTTGTATTTTGTTGGCGGGAAAGCAAAATGCTGCAGCTGCTATGAAAAACAGTATGAAGATTCTTTGGGCTGGGTGCAGTGGCTTTTGTCTGTAATCCTAACACGTTGGTAGGCTAGGTAGGCAGATAAGTTGAGCTCAGGAGTTTAAGATCAGCCTGGGCAACATGGTGAAACCCTGTCTCTACTAAAAATATAAAAAATTAGGTGGGTGTGGTATTTGGAGGCTGAGGTGGGAGGATTGCTTGAGCCTGGGAGGGAGAGGTTGCAGTGAGCTGGGATCACGCAACTGCACCCCAGCCTGGGGGACAGATTAAGACCCTGTCTCAAAAAAAAAATGTTCAAATAATTAAAAATAGACCTATCCTTAGATCCAGCAATTCTACCTCTGGGTATTTATCCAAAATAATTGAAAGCAGGATCTTGAAAAAAATATCTGCACTCCTATGTTCATTGTAGCATTATTCACAACAACCAAGCTATGGAAATAACCTAATTGTACATGTGGTACAATACGAATGGAATGCTATTCAGCCTTAAAAAATAAGGAAATCCTGCCATTTGTGACAACTTGTATATACCTGGAGAAAATTATGCTAAAAAAAATAAGCCAGATAAAGAAAGGCAAATACTGCATGAATTCATCTGTATGTGGAATCCGAAAGAGTCAAACCCATAGAAGCAGAGAATAGAATGGTGGCTGCTGGGAGGGAGGAGAGAGGGGTTGTTGCTGAGCAGGTATAAAGTTTTACTCATAAATGATGAATAAGTCCTAGAGATCTGCTGTGCATCATAGCACCTATAGATAACAACACAGTATTGCACACTTAAATATTTATTAAAAGAGTAGTTTCCACGTTAAGTGTTCTTAACACAATAGAAAAAAAAATAGGCAACAATGCCTGTTGTTCAGGAGTGAATAAATCTGATCCACGACTCAGTTTTGTAAATAAAGTTTTATTGGAACATACAGGATCACCAAAAGAAGACATGTTCTAAAAATGACTGATGTCTCACAGTTTCCAATGCATTGGAATAGTTCCAATAGTTCCAATAGTTCCCTCACCTTGATCTTTTCCCCAGTTAATACTATCCCCTGGCAAACTGGCCTTGGGCTTAAGTTTGTTCCATAGATATGAAAAGTGACCTAATTTCTTTATAATGTACTTTCTCAGTTTGGGGAAGAAAGGGAAGTAATTGGATTTATAATGATTCATAAGGTCATTGGAAGGTTTGCAATTATCTTCTGTTTCTTATTTCAATCAAGGTAAATGAATTGAGTCTAGATATGTGAATGTCTTTATCCTGCTGACTAACCTGGTATTAATGATCTATGGAAAAGTTAATTTGGGTTGCAAATAATGAGCCTATTTAGCAGGCTTTTTGGTCACCCTGTTTCTTTCATTATTTCATCCTCTGCATTATTTGGGAAACAGTGAATAATTGAGAAATGATGTCAACATTCTGTGACTTACAATGCATTCGCCACATGGGGCTGGTGAGGTATGATAAGGACAGAGGGTGAACAATGTACAAGCCATCAGGACCCTGGTCAAGTATCTCCTAGGGGGCCCCAGCAAGGCTGTGAAATCATCTCCCTAGCCCCAGAAAAAGATCCTGGCACCAACAGCACCTGAGCAGAAGAATCAAAAGGTGTGGGTTCCAATACAATAGAAAGAGCCAACTTAGAAATCTTGACAGGTAATGAGATACTCACCTCCGCCAAGGTGAACAGATGGCCTCCTTCAGAGGACACAGCACAATTGTCACTAAAAACAGAGCCTCAGACTGTGTGAAAAGAAAGTGGCTCTCCAACCCTGGTTCCCTGGGAAGACAGGATGGTTCATGTTTGAGATGAGAGGAAGGGAGGGGAAACATGAGAAGGAGAGATTGTTTGCAGAAATGGATAGCTGGGGAGATAGCCCTCTTTGGTCTAGGTTTTCTAAGAAGTGGTGTCATTGTGTATTCATTGCTGAAATGAAAAGCACCGTCACACCTGGCAGAAATACAGGGATTTGGGGATTTAAAGAAAGAACATCAGAATAATGTGTGTTTGTTTTGTTCCTAACATACGAAGTATCCGAATCCTTTCTGGGTCTTGACACATAAAATTATTTACATATGTATTTTTTCCCTATCAAATGACTACAAATATAATTAAGTCTACATTTTGTTTTAATCATTTCAGGACTGGGCTTTATCTCAACAGATTGCTTTGAAAAAAACACTGTTGAATAGACGAGTCATGGGATCTTGGATAAAACAGTGACAAAAGGAACTAAAATTCCACACAAGAGGATTCCAGACTCTGGAGTACCTGAGACTTGACATCTTCATCCTTTTTTTTTTTTTTTTTTTTTTGAGATGGAGTCTCACTTTGTTGCCCAGACTGGAGTGCAGTGGCACAATCTCGGCTCACTGCAGTCTCTGTCTCCTAGGTTCAAGCGATTCTCATGCCTCAACCTCCTGAGTAGCTGGGATTATAGGTGCATGCCACCACGCCTGCCTAATTTTTGGTATTTTTAGTAGAGACAGGGTTTCACTATGTTGGCCAGGCTGGTCACAAACTCCTGACCTCAAGTGATCCACCCGCCTTGGCCTCCCAAAGTGCTGGGCATGAGCCACTGCACCCGGCCAATGTCTTCATCCTTTTTGAGGGCTCCTCATGTTGCTCCTCTTAGGAAGCAAGGCTGGTCATATTTTACCAATGAGTGCCATGCACTGTATTCACACCTGCGAATTCAGGAGGGATGGCTGGATGTGGCCCATCCTAATGTATTTAGGATGGTAACTGCTACAATGTGGTAAGACACTCTACCCCAGGGTCCTTTTTGAGGCATTTCTCACAAGCAAACATCGTATTTCCAGCTTTTCCTCTCCTCATACTCCTTGGGGAAGGGAATGGGGGTGGTGGGCTGAATTACCTAATTGGTAAATTTGGGAAGAATCACCTGGGGTTGGTTGGCTCTGACCTCTGCTTTCCTCTGAGAGTTGACTGCCCCTGGAGAGCATGGACTCCCTTCTGCTCCTCATGCTGCAGGACTTGCTTGGCCAAGCTGCTCTGCTGTGCTGCAGGGAATAGGTGGGTCAATCTGCTGCTGAATCCTGAAGCTCAGGAGGTGAGCTTGGCTCGTCCTTGAAGCTACATCCTTCAGGATGGCCTCAATAGTTAATGAAGGTGATAATTGAACATTAAAACACACACACACACACACACACACATTATTTCCCAAACTATTTTAACACAGGCAAATTAATAAACCTCTTTTTAAAAAACCCCAGCAGTAATCAACAGTAATGTAAGTGTTATCTGAAGGAAAACTCAAGAGGGAAGAGCTTCTATTTTTAGAGACCCTGCTACATACCTTGTACTCAGTGTCCATATGCTATCTCAACTAGCCCTCACTATGTCCTGTAAAGTAGGTTAGGAAAGCAAGGATGTGTACCACTGGCTGGGATGACTGATCCCAATTACCAAGAGGAAGAAGGTTTGCTGCTACACAATGGGGAGTCAGGACTGTGTCTAGGGCCCTGGAGATTCCCTGGAGTTCCTCTCTGTATTTCCATGTCTAATAGTTGAGGATGCAGACCCTTCAAACATGACAGTGTGGCTCACTCCACAAGACAAAAAACAAAACAGAGCAACAACCAAACAAGCAAACAACAGCAACAATGACACACGCATAAAACACACTGACAGGCCACACCAACTTGGCACATGTATACATATGTAACAGACCTGCACATTGTACACATGTACCCTAGAATTTAAAGTATAATAAATAAATAAATAAATAAATAACTCAAATCTCAAGCAAAGACGAAAACAAAAACACTGACAAGCTGAGGTCCTGGCTGAGAGCAAAGGAAAGTTGGAAAGGTTGATGGAAAAAAAAAGTTGTAAATACCCATTGTAACTTTGTGACCAGTTGCAGAAACAAGGGCTTTAGAAACTAGGCATATTTTGTTCCTTGCTTGTGTGCATGTGCTCATGAGGAAGTGTATACTCACACATACACGCATGTATCTCTGCACACATATTTATATATACATATAGAGACATATTGACACACAGAACCTAATATTACATCTCTCTCCTCCTCCACCTCATTATTTTATACACACATTTTATTGGAGATTAAATTTGTCATTTTAGTTATGTAACCAAATTAATTGGATGCTAGCACAATGGACTCTTTAGACAACAAAATATTCAGATGAGGCCATGATTGCATTATTTCCTCAGCTTTTCTCTCTAGACCGTGCTCACCTAGAAGTTCTTCCCAACTG
>NW_012115844.1:4140527-4140843 GCF_000951035.1 Colobus angolensis palliatus | reverse complement strand
GGCAATCTCCGTTCTACTTTGTTCTCAACTTCTGTTTACATTCCAGATAAATTAGATCATGCAGTATCTTTCTTTCTGTGTCTGGTTTATTCCACTTAACATAATGTCTTCCAGTTTCATTTATGTCACCCCAAACGATAGGATCTTCTTTTATACTTGAGGCCGAATAATACTTCATTGTATTTTTTGCATATTATCTTTCATTCTCTCTAGAGTAATTGGATTTTTTCATTCCCTTCTTCGAATTTCAATG
Organism: Colobus angolensis palliatus; assembly: GCF_000951035.1. NCBI lineage: Eukaryota > Metazoa > Chordata > Mammalia > Primates > Cercopithecidae > Colobus > Colobus angolensis. Next base: position 4,140,590 of record NW_012115844.1, on the reverse strand, counting down.
TGTCTTTCATATTGTCTCGTCTTTTTGTCTAGGCACCCCAGGATATCACCTACTACACTCCAA
>NW_012115844.1:4137878-4139860 GCF_000951035.1 Colobus angolensis palliatus | reverse complement strand
AAGAGCAGAGTTATAGCAAAAAATCTCAAGTGACATTTTTTTCTTCTATACACAGTCCAGGCCAAAATAAAAGATAGACAAGTATTTTTTTTTAAGTCAGTTTTAAGTGTGAGGACAGATACAATGTCAGTTAATTGTGGTAAAGCCATTTGAGGGTCTTGGCTTTATGTCTGAGTTCCAGTCCCAATGTCTCTCTTTGCTGAGACTTCAAAGCAACTTCTCAACTCTTCTTTCCTCTCCATCCCACCAGAGAGCTGAGCCCACACCTGCAACCCTGTTTTTTAATTCTTTCTTTATTTTTCATCCCTGGTTTACTTTCTTAAGAGCTCAGCTATATGTTTGAATACTGCTTGTTAAGATATGCTCAGTATTTCTGAATGATATTACCAAGTGGGATGTCAGTTTCATGTATTACATTCCTAGACATATGATGTTCTTTGCTCAAGTCGTTTTCATTAGAAGTTATTATTGTACCTAAAATTTATTTTTATCAAAGTTATACATAGTAGGCTTTTAAAGAAAAGAGAATTCTCATGCTCTCATACCTCCCTGTTCTCAATTACTATTCTCCAAAGGCAATACTTTAATCTATCTTAGCTGTTTCTTCTGGCATTTATCTCCATAGTACTAAGCACAAGTCTTTTTGCTATGATGGCAAATATATTACCTAAAAGGCTGAGGGTTCCAGAAGTTGAGGGCTAAAAATAACAGATTTATGAGCAAACTAGGGTTGAGGGCAGACCACTCAAAACTTTGAAATGTGGAGCATCAACTAAACGTCAAATGTAATACAGTGAGTCACACAAATAAATCTCCAGTGTCATTGTCATCCAGCAACACTGTGCTTGGATCTTGTGTAGCCTAACTCCCTGAAGCTCGTACTCTCCTCTTCAAAATGTTAACACTTGGGGGCATCTGCTTCTAATAGAGACCAGTTTCATCAAAATTAAAAATCTTTCTCAAGGGGTGGACTTCATCATCAATCTTTTCCTAATACAGAGAGAAATGACTATATACACTCTTCATCAATATCTCCTCAGCTTCCCCTTACACCTTAAGTTAATGGAAATTGTAATAATCATTAAAGGCACTAAAATGTCACAATTTTTCCTGAAGGAAGGCATTTTGATAGAAGTTTTCATCTTTTTTTTCTTTAGATCTTTGCATATTGCTAATTCTTTCCTCTTAAATTTTAAGAAAGTTTACCTTCGATACATTCCAAATAACTACTGAAAAAACTCTCCCATGGACCAACAAGGTCTCTACATATATGAGTGGAAAACACATATAAAGCAATTCTCATTCCGGAGACACGTGTTGTAGGAGAGCAGACTGGCCGTGATTTGCTTCATGGCCTTTGATATTATCTATTGATATGCTACAGAAGGAGATGAAATACCATGCCCCTCCTTATCCTAAACACAGACCTCCACCAACTCCATCTCCTTCATCTGCTCAACATAGTTTTAGCATCTGTTTTGGATCAAACTGTATTCAGCACTTACAGTCTTTAGCTTATGCAAACTTCATTACATTTTCTCTGCATATAGTTCACTTTTCCAAGACTTAAAAATTGTTTTGTTCTTTATATGCTTTTTTGAGAAAAAACAAATGAACTGTTAATTCAACACCCAACATTATGACAGACGGTCCAACTTTTTGGGAGGTATAATCAAACTCGGTAACAGTGTAGCTCATCTCAATAGGAAGTAACTTGCCAGACTACTGTTTGCTGGTTGGTTTTGGTTTTGGTTTTGTTTCTTGTGAGATACCCCCATTGCACTGTCAGCCACTCTGCTACAGTCTGAGCAGTTGCCACCCAGACCTGCTGTATTGCCATTGTGGGGGGATCCCCCCTCACTCCTGGGATCCCCTTCACCTGTCCTCTGTGTGGTTATCTTATTTGGGGGAATTTTTCTTTTTTGGTTTATTATCTCCAATGGATTCACTTTTTAAAATCCTGGGAGCTTAAATATTTGAGG
>NW_012115844.1:4123896-4136325 GCF_000951035.1 Colobus angolensis palliatus | reverse complement strand
TCTGTCACTGATGGACATTTGGGTTGATTCCAAGTCTTTGCTATTGTGAATAGTGCTGCAATAAACATACGTCTTTTAAGCAGTCTTTCTCCTTTATCCCCAAGAAAGGTCCAACCATTTAAGGCACATAGAGCCCCCAGTTTATGAAACATTTCATTTGGGGTTTAGCTTGTTTCTTGTTGAGTCTCTCCTTGCTTCTCCCCCAACATCAGTTCCACTGTGTTGGCTCTCAGTCTTCTCAGCTTTGCCAAGTCAGCTGCCATCAACCCATATGAGTTGCCACTTCCAAAATTTTGTTGATATCCCTCAACTGCTGCTTCTATTGTGTACTCTTTTAATCTGGAGTTTATATTCCTCTGCCATCACTTATTGCAGCTTCTGGGGAGAGTAAGCATGCTTTTACACGTTGAATTTATCTTGTTGAGCTTGAAGTCTTGGTTTGCATTGTGAATGATGATTATTAAGAAATCAGAAACAAGAGTAAATACTCAATTTTTTACCCATCCATCTGATCTGACACTCTAGACTACTCTTCTGTCTCCATCAAATTTCTTTTGATAACATGTTTGATTTCCTTTGTTGGTATCACACCCGGGTTTTACAAATATATACAACACCCTTCCAACTCACAGACATCATTACAAGTAGCACCTTCTCTGGGCATGTCCTAGCATTGTGGAGGGGAAATAATGCCTAAAGAACCCTGAACATTTCTTTCTATTTTTTGCCCTCTTGCTAACTTTTTCTTCATTTTTCTTGACTTTATTTATTTATTTATTTTAGCCAAAAAATGTCACCTTCTGGTTAACTTTAGGATGAGTTTTCTCCTTACCCAACCTACAATGAATAGCCAGTATGGCAACTTTGTGCCAATTATACAAAATCACTACTTCCTCAAGTCGTTTGATTCCATTTGGCCTAAAAACTACATTACAACTCTACACATCAACAATGACTACCAGGTAAACGATGCCTCAGAGGTTGTGCAATACATAATTTGTATTGTAAGCAGCAAACCTGACCCCACTCAACTTAATAGCTCTTATTATATGACTTCATAGAGTGTGGCTTTGCTATCTTCCAGTTTCCTTCTGCTGAGGAGCTTAGGACAAGAGTGTATTGGAGCAGATTTTCTATTTGTTTCTGCTGATTACAGTCTGGGATTCGGCATAAGTACAAAGCACCTCATTTACTTTTATCTTAATAGCAGGTTGGCATTTAGCTCACCAGGGCCAGGTTAATGCCTTTAGAAGTCTTAACCCTGTAATATGATGTATCCACCTTTCTCATGGGTAATTTAAATAATAATAATATTAAATTGTAAAATAAGTATAAGAAAGTCCAGAAAGGTCCTCCTTTACATTGTGAACACTGCTTTTTTTTTTTTTTCTTTTTAAAGAAAAGAGTGCCCTGTCCCTACCCCTGCTTTCCACCTCGAATATGTACTACTGGTGACTTCTTCAAGTAGTCAAAGTCAGCCTGTACCCTTGGTTTCAATCTTTTCCCCAAAGGGACTCTGTTCTTTCTTCTAATTTCTAAGTCATCATCCTGTTTAGGTGAAATGATCAAATTTGTTTTTCCTAGTGTTATTACAGCTCAGAATTGCAGAGTGAATGCTCTTATTTTTTTTCCAACTTCCCATCAGTCACCAAGGCCTGGAAGGAATAATTTTTATGCTCCTTGAATGTAAATATTTTTACTTATTTTATCTTATGGTTATTTTAATTTCATTTTTTACTTTTCTAACATTTATTAAGTGTCTAAAATATACTAGGTTCCACATAGGTTGCTTATACTTGTTATATTATTTAATCTTCCAAATTATCCCTCAAAATAGAGATGAAACAACTGAGGTTTCCTCTAAGGTGTGGAAGAGTGGTCAAATACCTTTCACAATATTCATGGGGCTAGTAAGTAGTATTCTTGAACCCTGGTCTGTCTTCTTCCATGACATTCAAATGGGACATTGTTAAAGTTTTAGATCACTCATTTACAAAATGAGAAGCATGAATTAGATTATAATAAGGATTGATGACAATATCATCAGTAACAAGAAGGCGGCATTTGTTGACTCTGTCTATGTATGTATCTATCTATCTATTTATCTATCTATCTATCTATCTATCTATCTATCTATCTATCTATCTATCTATCTACGAGACAAGGTCCTGTTCTATCACCCAAGTTGGAGTGTAGTGGTGATCATAAATCATCGTAGCTTCAGACTCCTGTGCTCAGGCAATTTTCCTGCTTCAGCTACCTGGGTAGCTAGGACTATGGGTGCGGGCCACCACACCCAGCTAATTTTCATACTTTTTGTAGAGACAGGGTCTCGATGTATTGCCCAACTTGGTCTCAAACTCTTGGCCTCAAGTAATCCTCCCACCATGGCCTCCCAAATTGCCAGGATTACAGGCATGAGACACTGTGCCCAACAGACACTATGTATTTGTTACATATTCCTTCTAACTTCCACAAGAATACTTCATGGAAAGCAATAATATCCCTATTTTACAAAAGAGTAGGCAAAGTTTATTTTTGAGTCCTCTTCTATATCCATAGCCTCCTAATTTATTTTAATAAGCCTTAAAATTAATACTATAGAATAGTATGAAATATATCAAATACTATAGAACATATCAAATGTAAATTCTACAGATAGTACAGATGGGGAGAGGTTTATGATGGCCGTGAAGGCTTTGGTAAGAGGAAGATGTTTAGAAATGGGAAGAAGCAGCTGGGACTTGCATTCATAAGCATGTATTTTAGGAGGCATAAAGACAAGATTTCTTAACACGGAGGTCTATATAGAGCTAATTAATGTATACTCAGAGGAAAGGGCCCTCAAAAATTAATAGAATATTAAAATTATGTCACTATTGGGCTATGTTCTTCAAGCTAGTATCTCCCCATTTTCAGGTTTGCTTCAAAGGAATTCAGTGCATACAATTTTAAATGCCAAATTCTTCCTAGAAACTTTCTACTAGTTCTGTATGCATGTCTATCTTGTGATCCATTTCACGATTAGTCTAATAGTTAATGATACCATCTGAAAGTGCTGATATGAAACATGAAATTTCTTTTTGTAACACCTCATCAGGTGTTTAAGACAAGTCTACAGGGAAGAAATTAATTATCTCTGCAGCTCATGACACTTATGAAAAAGAAACACTTCAGGAAGAGTATTTAATTCCTTCTTGTGGTAATTTATGGGACACCCTTAAAGACCTGTGAATCAACTGAGCTGGATGAAAGAAAACTCTTCTGTACATAGTTTTTTTAGTACACCCTTCCGCAAGTTCTCCCATGAATCGAATTTTATGGAATGTAGCCTTTGATAGTGTATTACCCATCAATCTCAACACACATACATGCATGCACACCTTTTTAGAACTTTGCTAGCAGTCTTATTTTAAGAAACTATCAAAATATAATGCAATTAACAGGGGCAGGGCATATCATAAGCATACTAGGTTTAGCGTGCATGGATTCTGTAATTATCCATTCTTCTCAAATTTCTAAAAGTAGGATGTAGAATTAGTCTAATGTAACAGCTAAATAGGGAAAGTCACTTGTTGTATCATGGCACAGTACCATCTCTCGGTATCTAAGAATCTATGGTGCATTCTTAGGTGGGTGTGGTCTCCTTGTTTTACTTTAAAATCTTCAACATGTTTTCTTCAGAGGAAATAGAAAATATCCCTTGTGTCTTATATTAGTCATGGTTCTTAAGAGGGAGAGAACTAATGGAATATATGTGTATAAGAAAGGGAGTTTATTAAGGAGAAATTAACTCACATGATTACAAGGTAAAGCCCCATCACAGACCATCTGCAAATTGAGGAGGAAGGAAGTCAGTGTTGGATCAGTCTGAGTCCCACACCTCAAAAGTAGGGAAACTGACAGTGCAGCCTTCAGTCTGTGGCCAAAGGCCCGAGAGCCCCTGGCAAATCGCTGGTGTAAGTCCAAGAGTCCAAAACCTGAAGAACTTGGAGTCTGATGTTCAAGGGCAAGAAGCACCCAGTACAGGGTGGAAGGCCGGAAGACTAAGCAAGGCTGCTCTCCCGTCTTCTCCTGCCTGCTTTATTTTAGTCCCAGTGGCAGCTGATTAGATGGTGCCTACCCAGATTGATGGTGGGTCTGCCCCTCCCAGTCCGCTGACCCAAAGGTTAGTCTCCTTTGGCCACACCCTCACAGACACACCCAGGAACAATACTTTGCATCCTTCAATCCAATCAAGTTGACAGTTGAAATTAACCATCACATGTCTGTTATATGCAAAACCTTATTTTCTTTCTCTTTGATATGCTTTTATTTTCTGCTTTTTGATGATTTTCTTTTACCATTGGTAACTGAAGACCCACTTCTTCTACCTTTCAGAGACTTTGTAATCATGCACCCATCTATTACCTCTCATGGTACCTGAGTGAGCTTAATTTCCTATGAATGCCAAGTCATAGAGCTGTCCTCCCACAGGATGAATGCCCTCCCTCTCCCATTCCTTTGGAATAAAAAACACGCTGTGTTAGCTTACTGTGGCTGTAATAATAAAATGCCAAAAGCTGGGTGGCTTAAAAAGTAGAAATTTATCTTCTCACTGTTCTGGAGGCCAGAAATCCAAGATCAAGGTGTCAGCAGGCTTACTTTCTTTTGAGTCTTCTGTCCTTGGTTTGCAGATGGCTGTCTTTTCCCTGTGTCCCTCCCTGGCCATCTTCTCCCTGTGTCCCTCTTGTAGATGGCCATTTTCTCCCTGTGTCTATATGTGTCCATGTCCTACTCTCTTTGTATTAGGATATCAGTCTTATTGAATTGGGACCCTATCCACCTAGTTACCTCTTTAAAGGCACTATCTCCAAATGCAGTCAGATTATGAGGAACTAGAAGTTTGGACTTTGATACATAAATTTTGGGAGAAAATAACTTAGCCTATAATACTCTGGTAATGCTATGGTCTTGAAAATTCACATGGTACAGTTATATAAGAGGTGTATATCTATATATATAGAGGCTCTGATCAATTTGGTAGCAAATATTTAACGATTTTTCTTTAACATTAATTTTTTATCTTTAAGAAACTTATGTGACTTTTTTCCTACAACGTTCTTTAAAATTTCATGGGGAAAATGTTACAAGGAATATACTTCGAGAAATCCTGCCATACCTGTCCAGACATGCTGGACTAAGGTCACTTAGACACATGGTATGTTCATTCTGACTCTGTTGAGTCAGAATGAACATGTTGAAGAGTTGGGTTCACAAAGTTTTGTGAAGTTGTGTTGAAGAGTTGGGTTCACAAGGTTTTGAACAACCAAAATTCAAAGACATCATCTTTGAAAAGAAAAGTAGACTTGGGCACATCATCAAATGAAATCTCAGAAAAATGCTTATAAAACCCAATGTGCATTTCTACTCTTGTGTTGTCTCAGACATTTCTTTTTCATAGCCTTATTTCATCTGCCAGCAAATTCTGAACGTGACCAATGTTTTACCATTGCCTTTGTTCCCATTCTATTCCACATCATTCTAACTGGTATCTCTACTTTGGTACTTGCACCTCTTCAGTCTGTTTTAATGCAAGCAACCACAGAGTGCTTGCAAGTGTCATTCAGATGCCATCACTCCATTATACACTTATTCCACAAATCCATTTCTCACCTGTAGTAGAAGCCGAAGTTCTTGCAATGGTTCTGGTAGTAATATGCTCTCTGACCACCATGACCTTTCTGGCCTCAGTCTCTACCTGTTCCTCCACCTCAGCTAGCTGGGTTCCTCTCTGCCCCTTGAACATCAGACATGCTGTCACTCCTGGGATTTTGCACATACACTTTCTATACCAGGAATATTGTTCTTTCACATACATGTGCAGCTTGCTTCCTCACTTTCTGCAGGGCTTTTATTAAATGTCACCTTCTCAATAAGTCCTTCTGTGACAACCCTGTTGACAAGCAGAACCCTTCAGCACATCCTATTTGCCTATCCTGAATTGTTTTTCTCAATCTGAGTTTCAAGAAGGCATGCATGTTCTGTTCATTGATGTCTGTTACCTAAAACATTGACCAGCACATAGTTGAAACCCAATAAATACCTTTTTTTTTTTTAGTGAACCTATTACTTTTGTTTGAATTACAAGTGTTCCCATTCTATTATGCTGCATATCATCTACTCATTCATTCATCCATTTGCAACAAATGACTTCTATTATGTATCTGATGCTCTGGTTCTATAATGGTGAAGGAAACAAACATAACCCTGAATGGAGTTTTCTTGTCAATTGAAATACATAAGTCATTTTTAGTTGTTTCTTTTGTAAATTTTTGGTTCTCACCCTAACAACACTAAAAATCTTGTTTGATATAAAATTACAGCCAATATTGTTAGAGTGTAACTTCTTTGCCATGCAATTTGTTGAGAATCTTATATGCATTTTCTGATTTAAACCTCTCAAACCCTATGAAATATGTAACATTATGATCACCATTTAACAGATGAAAAGACAGACACCTCAAACAGTAATTTCTCCCACAGTGTTTTTTAACTCTTAAGTGATAGAGCTCAGATTTTAATTCACATAATCTGTATCCACAAATCAGAATTGTTTCTTTGCCTTCCCTTTACTTGTAGTCTGGATATTTTTGAAAACATACACTAATATCCACTGTTCCCAAACATTGAATCAGAAATATCTTTCTGAGCTTTTACTATTCTCCTACACAAACAAGAGGGACAGGCCACTGACCTCCTGGGCTTCATATTATGGTGAAAGCCTCAGATAATTAAAGTTAAAAAAAAAAACAGAAACAATAAACAAGTAAACAGATGAATGAATGAATATATAAGAAGCTAAAACAGGGCAACATGATAGGGAATAATCCAGTGGCCTCTTCAGATTTGATGGTCTGCACAGCACCTATGGGAAAATGATGTTTAATTTGATACCTGAAGACCAAAAACAGCATGCCGTGTGATTTCAGAAAAGACTTTGCAAGCGAAAAGAATAGCTGATGCAAAGATCCTTATGCTGAAATACATCTGACCTACTTGAAAGGCAGGGCATGGCCAGTAGAGCTGGACGGGTGTAGCTAAGGCAATGAGCAGTAGGGAATAATGGTGAAAAGATAGGCGAGGACCCCATGACACAGACCTTTGTAAGGATAAACAAGAGTTTGGATTTTGCTCTGCATCAGTAATGGATTTTGCTGAAGAGTGGAAGCAAGAGAGCAACTTGGAGACCACTGCAATAATCCATTAGGGAAAGCAACGTGGCTTAGTTCAGAATGGAGGCAGTGGAGATAGGGTTAAGTTAAAGACATGCTTTGGAAGTCAATCTATAGGACTTGCTGAAAGAAAACAAGTTGGGGGTGAGGGAAAGGGGGTGCACTCAAGAGTAGCTTTGAGGTTTTGGCTCTCAGGGTGGCTGACGATGTCATTCCTGTGATGTGGAAGACTGGGGTAGGCAACAGATTGGGACATGGTAAAAAGAGATCACGAGTTCAATTTGGGGCTTGGTAGGCTTGAGGTATGCACTAACCAGCTGTGTAGAATATATTTTATTTGACCCTCCCATTGATTCTCCTATCTTTTCCATCAGGCTTGATATCCTGGGAGACTGACCGTGGTATCGTGGACCTCCATGCTCTGTCTCTTCCAGTTGGTTTTATCCAATAAAAAGTGCCAGAATAGAATGTGAGTGAAAGCAGGACATAGATCATCCAGGCTCCTTGCTTGTGTGGCCTGCAAGGGTTAACTGCATTCCTCTTCCAAAGGCAACAGCTCCCAGCTGAGGATTCTTTCCTCTGTTTTCTTCTACAGATACCGTAGCCCCTCTTCTGTTCTCCTCTTGCCTTTTCGGGTCTAGGGCTCTAAGTGCTCCCCTTATTGCTAGTTCAGGGTTCTGTCTTGTCCCTTTTTTGTTTTCCTGAACTCTACCTAAACCTTTGGAAGTCTAGTCCTTTTGGTTTAAAACGTGGTCACTTACACAGAGTTTAAATTGTGGATTGACATGTGCCATCTCTTTGCTACTGTGCCCCCAAGTAATACAAGAATGAACTGGAAAAGCCAAGGATGCTCGAGAGTTACAGTGAGGGGTGAAGACTGGAGTTCAGGGTTTGAAGGTCATTCATTTATAAATGATGCTGCAAGTCATGACATTGGGTTAGCTCATCCAGGATAAATTTTCTGCACCCTTAAGATCTACTCTCAGCAGAGCTCACTGCTTTTTAGCTAGACATGCAGTGAGCACACTGGCTTGCTATCTCTTCCATTTCCCCCGGGCTTCCTCTAACAAAGGCAGTGACAAGCTATTAACAGGGCCCCCCTTCCAAACTTCCATTTCAAGTCAAGTTTTACCAAAGTCATTATCTCTTTAATTTGCTCCCTGGGATGCTTGCTCACAAACAAGTAGCATCCCACAAGTGGGATGGAGCCTGCTTTCACTTGCTTTCTATTCTAAAATGTATTTTTTTTCTTCTTGAGGACGATAGTTATATTGACAAATCCTCCATATGGGATAAAGAGTGTGCATCAGATTCATCAAGGATTCCATTAAAGCTCTGCCAGTGAGGTCAGTTACCCAGCAAAGCATGATAATGGATTTCGTTTCAATAGACCAAGTATTCAAATTCAGGTGCAAGCTGGCAGACAGGCAATTAATGTTTTACACAGAGGTGTTTTGGTTATTAATAACACATTGAACATAAAAGACAACTAAAAATCCCCAGCATTCCATTGCAAAGGAAACGGCTGAGAGCCAATTTCCGAAGGGTGAAAGTAGCTTCTGGGGGCTCCGGATTAATTACATGCGATCTATCTCTCTAATTACCACGGGAAGTGGTAGCTGCTATTATTTAATTGGAGTTGTTGTTGCTTTTTTTAAAATTTTATTTTCTAAGGAACAATTAATAGAATGAGAAGAGGCAAGCATTAGCATTGTGGAGTTTTACTTGGGCTTCCCAGAATCCAATCCTATGTAGTTTTCCAGGCAAAATTTATAACTTGCCTCCTCCAAGACGGCTACCTGGATTCTTGTAGCAGGTGCAAGAATCTTTTATCTGAGTTTCTGTAGAACCTATTAGAACCATACCATGAGGTTAAGAATTTTCAACATGTTGTTGCCTCCTTGGAATTCTAGGTTCCTTGGACTCACTGTTTAAAACCGTGAGTGTAGAACTTGGTTGAATTCTAAATTGGAAATCTTGATTTTGTATTCCAAAGACTACCTCTGAAAGCATCTTTCTTTTTTGACTGTTGCAGAAAACCCTTTATTATGGTTTTTATAATCCTCAAATTACCTCCCTTCTGATACCTAGGAAAACTAGACTTCTGAAAGGTCAGACACTGACAGAAATTTCAGAGATTTTCCAATCCAAATCCCACACTTTCCTGACATGAAAACAGAAGCAAAGGACAGCAAGCAAAAAATAATCAGCCTAGAGTTACTGAGCTTAGTGACAGAGCCTGTATTTCGGAATCAAAATCTCCTCATTAGCAAACTGAGGTTCATTTTCCTACCTAAGGAATATGTGTCCATTGATAAAATAGTGCTTGACAAAGTTTAGATCGGTGCTTCTCCAACATCAGTATTCACATAGCTCTCAGAGGGATCATGTTAATATGCAGATTCTGATTCAGTGTGCCCCAGCGAAGCCTGCCATTCTGCTTTTTAACAAGCTCCTAGATGACACTGATGCTACCAGTCCGCAAATCACTCTTTCAAGAGCAAAGATTTTAAAAAGTCTCAATGCAGATTAGGATAATATGAGGCCTATAGGGGGCAACTGTTCATTGTGTACTTCTTTTGAGAATTATTTACTTCATCTTCTGACACTAGCATCTAATTTTTATCGACCCAGCCCTTCCTTCTGTCTGGCGGACTGTTAATCTGAGGTCCTCAAGTCCATCCAGTGCTTTCCTACCTCCCAGCTCCAGGAATAAGCTTGTGGCCAAAGAGTCACCTTGTGATCAGGTGTTTGCCTGTAGGCCAGATGTGGACTTTTAGTCCAGGTGTGGGCTTGTAGGCAGACCTGGTAAATGAGTGCATTCTACACCCTTGGCCTTATTGGTTATTTTATTAATGGGCATATGATACAACTCAGGTAGATCAGAGACATTACAAAGTGTGTTAGTGTTATTTAGGAACACACAATATTTTCTCTCTGGACTCAATGAGAGCCACAGTAGCAATAACATTCTTTAAAAATGTGTGCCCAAAAAAGAATTCTGTACCTAAGCATGTAGGTCTAGAGAGGGAGAAACTATTTGCATTCTGATAACATCATTGAATGCCTGCATCCAGGTGACCATTGAACGCCTGCATCCAGGTGGCCACTGAGTGCTTGCATCCAGGCGACCATTGAGTGCCTGCATCCAGGCGGCCATTGAGTGCCTGCATCCAGGCGGCCATTGAGTGCCTGCATCCAGGCGACCATTGAGTGCCTGCATCCAGGCAACCATTGAATGCGTGCATCCAATTGACTATTGAATGCCTGCATCCAGGTGACCACTGAATATCTGAATGCAGTCATACCTGATGCTAGCTTAACCTCCTCGACCTTTCTGTTTTAAAAGTCAACAAATTCCCAATTTTTTCTCGAATTGAACTTCTGTCATTTGTAACCAGAAGAATCTTGTTTAATATAGTTTCTGTCAGGAAGGATTAGGAAGGTGTAACTTAAAAAAAATCAAACAGTCAAACGCTTTAGAGAAACAGAAATTTGTTAACAAGCTACTCTGAAACCTCTGAACTCCTAGAAATTGAAGATTCTCAGGCCTCCCAGAAAACTTCACTAAGCTCCAGCTACTTGCACAGGCAGGGGCAATCAAAGGCTTTGAGGTCCCTCATTCCTGAGCTCCCTGCCTGTCCATCCTGAAAGGAGGAGTTCCAGAGAGAGTTTCTCCTACCTATGGTCCTACATAGAGGGTGCATTGTTTTTAATTCCTGTACATTCTTTTTACATCATAAATCCTTCATAGGACAAGACCATGTCATCAGGCATACTTGGGTTCAAAGCCTGCCCTTGCCTCTTGCCATCTACGTGATCTGAACAGTCAACTTCACATCCCAGAGTCTCCCATGTCATATCTGCAGGACAAGGACAAGAAATCTGTCCTTGACCAGTTACTGAGCGGATTAAATGAGATGCTATGAGTGGGCTTGGATTTGATCATGTATCAGTCTCTTTCTCTTATTCTTCTCATTTCATTATCCAGGGACTTGTCTTTCTCTCCTACTTTTTTTTTCTGACATGCCCATTCTGATTGGGAATTCCCTTTAACTTTTTTGGGAACCTTTTGCTGGCTCCAGGATCTCTACTGCCAACCAGAGACCCACACATCCCCCATTTCTCTCCATTGATCATTTCCTTGCAAAATACCAGGGTCCCCACCCTCAGAGGGCTTAGTTACAAGTTTAAACAACTCAAGGTTAATGCTGAGAGTTAATCAAAATTATGCATATTATAAGGCTATAAAAATACGTTTTTCAAAAGGGAGCTATAATAATATTAGCTGGTAATTCCTCCTTGGAGTCAGCTAAAATCTCTGCCTAGAATTTCAGTGGCTGTTGGCAGCTGGAGCCCCTCCCAATGCATCCACACAATGCATCCACACTTGCTAGCCCTTCAACATGGAAGATGTCAAGAAGGATATGGGAAATCACTTAGCATTTCTAGGGAAAATGAGGGAACATACTGATAACCTTTAGCCAACGTGCATAGGGCAGTGTGGCCTCTCTCTATTCTTCAGTCTACTTCACTGACTGGCTGGTCTCTAAATATTGTACTACTAAGGACAATGAGGGGTAGAAACCTAGAGAAATAAGCCCCATAGGAGCTTCACTTGCTCCTGTTTCTTTGTTTTGTTTTGGAAAGATGACACACCAAGAAGCAATGTAGGTGCTTAAGGAGCAGTGGCTTGCAGAACATCCTGCACAGTGACACTTCACAGTTCAGAACCTCTTTTTCAGAAATGCATCTTAAATCCAATTCAACGCAAAAGCCCTAAAAGCATAATCTCATCTACTCACCAGGGTTACCTCTAAAGTAAAATACCTTATCCATAGTGAGAGATGCTCCCAGAGAAATATTTTAGGATGAAGAGAAAACCAGAGGAGCCGCAAGAAGGAACACATGAAGACAGACAGAGGATGGATGAGGAGCCCAAAGACTATGTTCCAAACCTGGTTCAGTTAATAATAAAATGCTTTTCTAGTTGGTCTCTGTTTCAGTCTTGCTTCTCCATTGTTCACTACATTTACTCTTGTAAAATGTAAATTTGATCCTGCAGTTTCCCTGCTTAAAATCCCCAAATGATTTCCCCTTATATTGGTGTCAAATCCCAACTCTTTGTGGCTTCCTGCATTCCAGACCCAATGTTTTCATCTACTTTTTGAAAACAGCAGCCTTATTTCACCATAGATCTTTGCATTTGCTTCAT
>NW_012115844.1:4121009-4123105 GCF_000951035.1 Colobus angolensis palliatus | reverse complement strand
TGGTTTATTTCCTTGAACCTGCCTCTTCTTCTCAGAATGGTACTAATGGTATCAACTACAAAGTGTTGGAGAACTTGATCAAATTGTATTACACAACGAATTTTTTGATGCCTGTGAGCAAGTGAAGCAGTGACTCATCCTATTAGGCTCTCCTCAAATATTAAATATTTTTAAAAGAAGGGGGGAAACGTAGGAGTAAATGTTTCGAGTTTCTAGTCACCATAAGCTATAGGCAATTCACTTTCTGTATAACTTTATGAGTCATTTCACATTCTTTCACGTTTATCCATGCCAGGTTTGCTGTTGGAGACTAGGTGACCCTTAGAAGCTCATAGCCATGGAATGAAATTACACATGCCTCCTCTCAATAAAATTCAATATATTGAGATAAGAGCAAACATAGAGGTACTTGTAATGTTGGAAATTCTCAAGGATAAGCTGTAAGATCTTCAGAAATGTCTCTCAAGTTTGGGAATATTACTAGGAAAAATGATTGGTAAGATAACTAAAATGTTTTTGTCTCAGAAGTTTCCTCTAAAAAGGACTAAACCTGATACATGCTGTATTCTAACAAAGAACTCAAACTCTTTCAGACACCTTTTTTACTTTATCTTCACCATCAGCAATAGGGGATGTCTTTCTTTTCTAGGTCATTTTTCAAGAAGAAAAGTCTAAATCACTTGTGACAGGGCTAGCAGGGCTGGAAGTAGGATGAGTCAAGTGAGACCAGGTCATGCAAGTGTAGAGTCTGGTCTTGCCTGCCTTTAAAATATGGCGTTTTGCTTAGCATGGGTTTTTGGCATTAATTTTGCTTTTCAGATATCATATTAAATATATCAAAATAAAGTATAAATATATTATGTATCTTATTACTGAGATTTTTGGAACTGCTTAAATTTTGCTCTTAAGGCAAGTGCCTTGCTCACTTCCCCATAGTCCTATTCCTGCAGGGTAGATATGTGACTGTGATAGAGAAAGCAGATCTGGGCTCAGTAGAGACAGCAAGCAGTCCGTTGGACTCACATGCTAAAGAACTGAATAGATGCTGCACCAGGCAAATTGTATCCTGTATTAGTGTGTTTTCACACTGTTTATAAAGACATACCCAAGACTGGGAAATTTACAAAAGGCAGGGGTTTAATAGGACTCACACTTTCATGTGACTGGGGAGGCCTCACAATCATGGTGGAAGGCAAGGAGGAGCAAGTCACACCTTACGTGGATGGGGGCAGGCAAAGGCAGACCTAGTGCAGGGAAACTCTCACTTTTAAAACTATCAGATCTTGTGAGACTCATTCACTATCATGACAACAGCATGGGAAATACCCATCACCATAGTTTGATCATCTCCCACCGTGTCTCTCCCACAGTATGTGGGAACTACGGGAGCTACAAGATAAGATTTGTGTGGGGACATAGAGTCAAACAATATCATTCTGCCTCTGACCTCTCCCAAATTTCATATCTTCACATTTCAAAACCTATCATACCTTTCCAACAGTCCCCTAAACTCTCAACACACTTCAGCACTAAATCAAAAGTCCATAGTCCAAAGTCTCATCCAAGACAATGCAAGTCCTTTCACCTGTGACCTTATAAAATCAAAGGCAAGCTAATTCCTTCCTAGATACAATGGGGGTACAGGCATTCGGTAAATACAACCATTCCAAATGGGAGAAACTGGCCAAAACAAAAGTGCTATAGGCCCCAGGCAAGTCCTAAATCCAGTGGGGCAGTCAAATCTTAAAACTCCAAAATGATCTTCTTTGACTCCATGTCCTCTATCCAGGTCACGCTGATGCAACAGGTGGACTCCCATGGTCTTGGCAGTTTCACCCCTATTGCTTTGCAGGGTACAGCCTCCCTTCTGGCTGCTTTCATGGGCTGGCAGACACAGAAAAGTGTCTGTGGCTTTTCTAGGCACACAGGGCAAGCTGTTGGTGGGTCTACCATTCTGTGGTCTGGAGGATGGTGACCTCTTCTCACAGCTTCACTAAGCAGTGCCCCCTGTAGGGACTCTGTGTGGGGATTCGACCCCACATTTCCCTTCTGCACTGCCCTAACAGAGGTTCTCCATGAGACCCCCACCCCCATAG
>NW_012115844.1:4118800-4119654 GCF_000951035.1 Colobus angolensis palliatus | reverse complement strand
CAAAGAGAGAGCTTGTGCAGGGAACCCCCATTTTTAAGCCATCAGATCTCATGAGACTTATTCACTATCACAAGAACAGCATTAGAAAAGACCTGCCCCATAATGTAATCATCTCCCATCTGCTCCCTCCCACAACACGTGGGAATTATAGGAGCTACAAGGTGATATTTGGGTGAGGACACAGATCCAAACCCATATCATACACTCATCACATTATATTTAAGCCCAATGATAATTCCTTAAGGAGATGATTCACCTCATTTTAGAGAAGAGGCACATAGTAGGTACTCAAAAATATGTGTCAAATAAATAATAACCACAGTAGTAACAGTGTTGTCTAGTAGTGTCTAACATTTTTGAGTGCATAACATGTGTCAGGGACTATACTATAAATTTTATATCCATCCTCTCACAGCAACTTAAAGGCCACCAGAAACTAATGTACCTCTTTAAGGTGACACAATTAAAATATGGAAAAACTAGGGTTTCAACCAAGTTAGGGTTGTCAGGTAAAATATAGGCTGTCCATTTAAATTTGAATTCCAGATAAACTATGTATCTAAAAATATATATGGTATTTATATAAAACTATATAAAAACCATATATATTTATATATTTGCAACTATTTTGTACATAGTAACATATCTAGTTTACATATATAGTCTTATATATAACATATATAAAACTAGAAACTAGAAATAGAACTACGTATAAATATTTAACTATATATAGATATATAAACATATAAATACATAACTACATAAATACATAGATATATAACTATAAATAAAAACTAGGTCTATAAGTATATATAGTATAAAACTATATATAATATAAACTCTTTATACACACA
>NW_012115844.1:4079854-4117678 GCF_000951035.1 Colobus angolensis palliatus | reverse complement strand
AGGTTATTTTCAAGACTTACTTCTCTGGTTTTCGGCTACCCTGTGTCTTGAGTGGGTGGTGCACCTAATTCTATTCCATTCTGCCTCCTCCAGGGAGCTTTTCCCAGCCTGTTCCCCGGGCTGATTCTGTGCTCCTCATCTGTGCTCCTTTCTCTTGCAGTTGTAACTGCCCTTCCTACCCGCCTCTGTAATTGTCCCTCTGGTTGTGAATTTCCCAAGGGTGACTTCATCCCTTGGGAAGGTTGTGAAGTCATCCCAAGTGATGACTCTCACTTGTTTGCTGCTATGGCAGTCCAGTACCTAGAATGTAGCAGTTACTCATAAATCTCTGCTGAATGAATCCAAGTGTGACTACATGGATTCATAAAGAAAGCCCCAAAGATGAGAAAGAATGCCTGGGAGAGTCAATGGGCATCTAGAACCCCTGGATTTTCTGCACATGTGGTCCTCATGCAGGCATTCTACTGGGCAACTCGGAGGAAGCAGTTTAAAGCCATTATCTCTCCCTGGCCCACATCGTCGACTCCACATGGCCAGTCTCCCAAAATCTGCAAGGGGTTTCTCTGTGAGCATCTCCCTTCTCACTGAGTTAGAAACAGAAACGGCAGTAACACTCACAAACAAAATAGCAATCCAGTCTCCCCACTGCTGGCCACATATTGTGACTCCTTCAGGATCAGTCTCTCAGAGAGAGCGCGTCTGTCACAATTTTTCTGCTAGGTCAATGAACAAAGGGTGTCAGGTTGAAAAATGATGCACCTTCTCCTGCAATAGGCCAGAATCCGGTAGCCAAGGTGGCCGGGTCATTTCATGATGACTCCTATGCTCAGCCATCCAAGTGCCCACGTGGCCAGACCTGGAGCTAGGATAGTTCAGAAGCCCTTTTCTTTTCCTGGTGATAGCCAACATCTGCTGTGCGTTCCAGTGTAGCAGGTCCTGTTTATTTCCCCTGTGTGTGTGTCGTGTGCTTTCAATAAGGACCTTTCATTTTCATAGCAATTCTATGAAGTAGGTACAATTATTATAACCTCCATTTGACAGATGAAAAAGCTGAGGCACAGAGAGTTAAGTCACTTATTCAATCACCCAGTTAATGCAGGGTAGAGCAGGGTAAGGCTTGCCCAGGCTGACCACAGGACTGAGCCTGCACCATACTTAATGCTAGTTTCAAGGACCTTTACAAGCAGCCACCTAGTTGATGCTTTCTATCTGTAACTCCCACAAATCTCTCTTGAGTTGTTTATTATAAACCCACTTTTCCAGATGAGAACATTGGGATTCAGTGAAGTTAAATAAATTATACAAGGTCATAAATCTAATTAGTGTCAGTTTTAGAATTCATACCCAGAAATGTGTGACAGCAAAGCTCGTGCTCTCCCTATGTGTGCGTTTATGTGTCTATGCTCAAGATTTAAAAATCAATCAATTCAAAAATGTGTCTCAACTCCCCCATCTGTGAACAGAGATTTTTATACTCCATGATCATGAATGAGTCTTTTAAATCTAATATGCTCTGATTTGATTTTAAGCATGTATTCCCTGAGCATCTGTTTTCTAGCATCCTCGGAAGAAATGAATGGGATCTACGCAAATATTTGAATGATACTCTTATGTCACATAACCTAAGTGAAGTATAACCTTAGTACCCAGGGACAGGGTCAAGAAGAGAAAATAACAGGATTTATTCACTCAGCTATTTTTTGAAAATATGCCTATTTGGGCCAAGCACTTTGCTAGGCACTAGGAGTAAAATTGCAAATAAAACAGATAAAGATCTTTTCCTCATGTAGCTCACTACTTAGTGAAAGGCAAACATGGAAAGGGATGAGAATACCTTGTCAGAAGCATTCTACTTGGAAGAGTGAGATTCAAGCAAAAACTTCATAGAAAACAAACTAAGCTTCCACAGTTCCTAAAAGATGTATAACCAGTCCAAGGGTGACGATGAATGGAGAAGAATGGACAACCAGTGTTCCAGCCCAAGTGAACATCATGGCTCAAGCAGAATGGAGAAATACCAAAAGCCAATGCTACAGGGACAAGCATGGGCCAACTTATGCAGGACCGTGTAAGTGGCACCAAACAGCTCGAATTTTGTTTTTGTTCTAAGAGCAATGAGACCGATTATCTGCAAAATATGAGTGAAGATCATTGCCAAAAGGCATTTAGCACTTGTGTACTCTTGGGGAGGTTACATAACTTTTCTTGCCTTAGTTTCCCCATCTATTAATGCAGATATTTATAAGACCTTCTTTCTAGAAATCATGGACAGAATCCTCATAGAGTTTAGCACAGTGTCTGAGCATCTGGTAGTCTCTGCTATTTTTTTTTTCATTATAATTTGATCACCATCATTACCCTAGTAGATGGGTGTGATCATTCGAATTTTGCCATAGAGGAACCTAAGAGTATCTAAGGAGCTAGAATGACACTACTACACAATTGAAAGATGTTAAAATATAGAAGTGTTCACAGAAATCTTCTCTTTAGCTTCCTCTATACCTGTGTCTAAAGATAACTTCCAAGCTGGTCATGGTGCCTCATGCTTGTAATCCCAAAGCTTTGGGAGGCTAAGTAAGAAGGATTGCTTGAGGCCAGGAGTTCAAAACAGTCTGAACAACATAATGAGACCACATCTCTACAAAAATATTTAAAAATTAGCTGGGCATGGTGGTGTGTGCCTGTAGTCCTAGCTACTCAGGAGGCTGAGGTGGGAGGATTGTTTAAGCCCATGTTTGAGGTTACCGTGAGCTATGGTTGCTCCACTGCACTCCAGTCTGAGCATTTGCACTGTTGCTAAAAAAGGGGGGAAAAGGTGGCTTCTATTCTAGGTATGTTTCAATAGACATGGAGAGCAGGGCATCAGCTCCACTTGGGTCAGAAGATTGGCTGTTGAGGAGCCAGGGAAAGGAAACCACTCTCTGGGAACAGGACAGCTGCAGTCTCGGGTCCAAGCCTCAGGCAGGGCTGCCCAGCCATGAGGAAGAGGGCTGACAGCACAGATGTAAGTGAAAAGAAGCAAGTCTCCAGGGTGTCAGGAAAGAGGCTGCTCACGTTCTGATAATCAGATTCTAAATAGTAATATATGGCTCCAAGGACAATTCATTCAATGCCCAGAAATTAAATGGAAATAGGCCCTGAAGACATTCGACATCTTTTGATCTGATTCTACGGCTACCACACAAGCCCCAGCAGCAGGCTTCCATGGAGCTGGGTGCCAGGTGCCACGTATGAAAACTAGGTAAGTCATATTATAACGATGATGAGGGTGATTCTAACTCTATGGATCACTTCTCATGTGCCCCCAAACTGGCTAAGTGCTTTCATCATTATGAATCTTCACAGTCACTGCCCTTCAAGAGCTTACGAAGAACAGTGAATGGACAAGTGACAATAAAGAGCAAAGACCCACAGCAGAGGGTCTGAGTTCGATTCCTGGCTCCAGCAGCAGCTTGGCCAGGGCTCTGACCTCTACCCTCACCTCTCTTACATGGGTAAGAGCTACACGTTAAGAGCTTTCTGCTACCCACCCTCTTTCTTGACTCCATGTCTATGTTTATGATATTCTGAGATGCAGAGATAATCTTCACTTTATGGAAAAGAAAACTTTCAGGGAAATGCAATGAAACTTAACCATTAATATTCTCAATACTGTATTAACATGATTAGAATTGCCAGGACTAGTATTTTAACTCTGGCCCTTGGGCTTTTATCTGCCATAAGCATTCCATGGTCCTGGGCTTCCTAAGGAGGGAAGTGATGGCCAGTCCCGGGGAAAGAAGACAGTGGTGAGGGCCCATATAGCAGGCGAGTGGGCCAGTCTAACCAGAAGAGATGAGTGAACAGGACTTCCAAAAGGCTGAAAAATTAAACCCTGTTTCCATCCTGCATCTTTTACGGGATTCAAATGCAAAAGTCCCAGATTCTCATCATTTCCTGCATCTCCCATAAGGAATCCCTGCACCATGTAGTAAAACAACATGACCCCTTGAGTTCAGCTTTATCTCCATGATTTCCAGATCTGCAGAAAATAGGAGAAAAATAATAACTGGATTTTGCTTATACCCAGTGTGGCCCCTAGACCAGAAGCATTGATATCATCTGGGCATTTGTTAGAAACACAGAAATGCGGCCGGGCGCGGTGGCTCAAGCCTGTAATCCCAGCACTTTGGGAGGCCGAGACGGGCGGATCACGAGGTCAGGAGATCGAGACCATCCTGGCTAACATAGTGAAACCCCGTCTCTACTAAAAATACAAAAAAACTAGCCGGGCGAGGTGGCGGGCGCCTGTAGTCCCAGCTACTCGGGAGGCTGAGGCAGGAGAATGGCGGGAACCCGGGAGGCGGAGCTTGTAGTGAGCCGAGATCGCGCCACTGCACTCCAGCCTGGGCGACAGAGTGAGACTCCGTCTCAAAAAAAAAAAAAAAAAAAAAAAAAAAACACAGAAATGCAGGTCCTACCTCCTACCTGCTGATTCAGAAACTGCATCTAAACAACATCCCAGGCAGCCCTTGCGCACATCAAGGTTGCAGAAGTGTTGCGTTAGACCACTGCTATGGTTCAAATGTATTCCATCAAAAAAGCATGCATTGGAAACTTAATCCACCTTAAGTCATGAGGGCTCTGCCTACCCGAATGAATGATGGCTGTTATTTCAGGAGTGGGTTAGTTTTCACAGGAGTAGGTTGCTGATAACAGGACGAGTTCAACCCCCTTCCTTTTGCGCGCTCATGTGGGTGCCCTCTCACCTTTCCAGCTTCTGCCACGGAACAACACAGCTCAAAGGCCCTGGCAAGATCCTGGCACCTTAATATTGGATTTCTCATTCTCCAGAACTGTGACAAATAAATTTCTTTTCTTTATAAATTACCCAGGCTGTGGTCTTCCAACAATGCAAAATAGACTAAGACAAGCACTTTTCTCTAAGTGTAGGTCACCTTCATTGGAATAATCTGAGAGTTCCTTAAAATGCAGATTCCTTGCATCTGCTAATTGAGAATCCCATGCAAGAGTCCTGGAATCTGGATTTTCACGAGTTTCTGGATGGTTGTTAAGACATCCTAAAGAGAGTAGACTATGTCTAACTCATTAGGCATATCCATGCTGACAGCGGCCTCAAGAAACGTGGTTGGTGGACTCTCTAAGCACAGACTGAATTGAAAGAGGGCTGAATCCCTCCCTCCCAGGGCTGTAGCAAGAATTAGTGGAGAAAACTGATGCAAAAGTAAGAATTGCCTCATAAACTGTAAAGCCCTGTGCACATGCAAAGGAGTGTTTCTACTGTGCTATGACCAATGCCTGGCACGGGGATCCTAGTAGCCCTAGCAAATTGGTTTTAGGATTAGACTGATGAGGAAAAAGGTTATGAGGGGCAGACGGAGTCAGAGAGAAACAAAGACAGAGAAAATTGGATTTGAAAATAAGTGTGTGTGTGTATGTGTTTGTGTGACAGATAGACAGAGGTGGGAGGGGGAGAGAGAGAGAGAGAATCAGAGGCAAAGAAAGGAGGTTGAAGAGACTGAGGCAATAACTTGGAGAAGAGAGCCAAATTTGTATCACGCAGGGTGTGCATTTACAGAAGGCCTCCTGTGTACAAGGATAGGCACTTCATAAAAAACATTTTTAAATGAACTGGAACTGATTTTGAGGAGCCACATTATATAGCATCTGTTGGAGTCCTTAAATCCTAACCAGAACCAATGCCTTAGGAGATGGATTATAACTGACAAGCCCAAACTTTGTTGCTCAAGAGAAGCCAATTTCTTCAAAACCAGAAAGCCCATGGTGGCCTCTGGGCCCGGAAACACACCCTGGGTGACCTTTCATTTTTCAGGTCTCAGCCTGGAGTCATTGTCCGTAGCTTTTGATGTACTCCCAGGTCCTCAGGCTGCTGTCCAGGCCTTGTCCTAGCTCTGAAGCCAGATGGCAAGCAGTCCATCACTCCCTCCGAAAACTTTCTGGCACATTGTGGGCTCCTCTTTGCTGAAACATACCCAGGGCACCATCACTTACTTCTTTCTCTGACCCTCTCAGGCATTCTCACTTTCGTGGACTCATTTTCCTGCCTGCTGCGCTAAACTCTTGAGAGTAAGTCCTCTTAGGGATTGATAGAAGGTCGCTTGTCAGGTAAGTGCCCAGTGACTAGCGCCATATTTGGTGCCGAGGGTGTATGAAAAGACTTTTGTGTGTGTATATAATGGAGTCTTGCTCTGTTGCTCAGGCTGGAGTGCAACAAGCTCACTGCAACCTCCACCACTGGGGTTCAAGTGATTCTCCTGCCTCAGTCTCCCAAGTAGCTGGGATTACAGGTGTATGCTACTACACCCAGCGAATTTTTGTATTTTTGGTAGAGACAGGGTTTCACTGTGTTATTCAGGCTGGTCCCAAACTCCTGACCTCAAGTGATTCGCCTGCATCAGCTTCCCAAAGTGCTGGGATTACAGGTGTGAGCCCCTGTGCCTGGCCTACATGCTTGTTTGAAGAGTAAAGAATGAATAAACACACTGGGCACAGTGACTCACGCCTGTAATCCCAGCACTTCAGGAGTCCAAGGTGGGCGGATGACCTGAGGTCAGGAGTTCAAGACCAGCTTGGCCAACATGGTGACACCGCGTCTCTGCTAAAATACAAAAGTTAGCCGGGCATGATGGTGGGTGCCTGTAATCCCAGCTACTTTGGAGGCTGAGACAGGAGAATCATTTGAACCCAGGAGACTGTGGTTGCAGTGAACTGAAATCGTACCACTGCATTCCAGCCTGAGCGGCTGAGTGAGACTCTGTCTCAAAAATAATAATAAACAAATAAAAGAAAAAATAATGTCCTACTGGATGGAGACACAGTTCACACTCAGAGGCAGATATCTAATATGGTGTGTCCTACTAAAATTCCATCTCAACATCTGAAATTGTCCCCTCCTATCCCCGTAAAAGCAGCCAGCTTCTCCAAGGACTGCAAAGAGAACATAGGCACTACCGCTTCTCCTACCAAATAAAATAGTTTTAAATTAGCTGGGCCCAGTGGCTCACATCTGTAATCCCAGCACTTTGGGAGGCTGAGGCAGAGCATCGCTTGAGCCCAAGAGTTCAAGACCAGCCTGGACAACATAGAGAAACCCTGTCACTACAAAAATTACAAATACATTAAATAAATGAACAAAGAAATAACCCTTTCCAAATCTCCTGTAACCTGTAACTCCAGACCACACCACTCACCAAGTTGTAAAACTGTCACTTAAAAAGCAAACAAAGAAACAAGCAAAAATGCCCTCCCATAAAGAAGTGTCTGAGAACAGAACTTCAGAGCTAAAAGGCCAGACTCTGTATTTGGCTTGTCTTTCTGGAAAGGACACGCTATGAATCAGCTAACCCAGCATGCAAGCACTCTGTCAACACAGTGATAAGTCATCTCAGGGAAGTTGCTTAACATTACTCTCTATGCTTCAGATTTTTTCTTCTATAAAATGTGGAAAAAAGATAGTTACCTTCTAGCATTATGTTGAGGATGTAAACCTCTCTGCATAGTATCTGGCACAAAGTAGATGCTTAGTAAATCCAGTTTTGCTCTCAGTGCTCAGACTCTCACCTGCCTGTTTTTGCACATGGTATTCCTTGTTCTTGCAATTCCCAGCCTATTTTGCCTTCCCTTGTAAAATTCTTCCTTTTTTGACCCAGATCAAAAGTCACTTACTAACGCATTCAAAGGTACCCTCCTTGCAAGGGTAAGTACAATTCTCAAATTGCAGTAAGAAAACGAGGTGTGCTCCTTTCCCAAGGGTACAGCCATTGATCTTCAAAGAATCTGATCAGCTGCTTACCTAGCCAGTAGGGCATCATTTTGAAGTGATTTTCTGTGAGAGATCATGCTGTATTGATCTGGCGGGAGGCCAGAGGCCCTGAATATTAAAATGTAAGTGTTTTGGTGTTGCGGTAAGGAGAGTCGGAAATTTCCTATTTTATCATTTATCTGGAGGATCTGACAGCCGGGAGCTGAGGGGCAGCATGAATCTGGTGGGGCTCCAGCTTTGCTGGGAGTCAGAGAGCCCCTCTCCCCCTTCTCGTTTGCTGCATCCGGTGGCTTCTAGATTGCAGTTGGTGGAGCTTGTCATTCTGGTGCGGAAGTCACACCCATTCCAGATGGCCCAAGAGAGGTTTATGGTCAGCTCAGGGCCCTGCCCTCTACTCACCTGAGAAACCAAGCAGAATCTAAGGCGGGCGTGCCCAGCATCTTTGATGTGTTTACTTCCTCACTGTATTATTTTATTTATTTATTTATTTATTTTGAGACAGAGTCTTGCTGTGTTGCTCAGGCTGGAGTGCATGGGCAAGATCTCGGCTCACTATAACCTCTGCCTTTTAGGTTCAAGAGATTCTCATGCCTCAGCCTCCCGAGTAGCTGGGACTACAGGCATGTCCCCAGCTAATTTTGGTATTTTTAGTAAAGACAGAGTTTTACCATGTTGGCCAGGCTGATCTTGCACTCCTGACCTCATGTAATCTGCCTGCCAATGTGTTGAGATTATAGGCATGAGCCATTGCACCTGGCCTACTCACTTATTTAACTATTAATATCTTTGTGTTTATCCCATTCATGATGCTGTCTAGAATGGAAGACACACAAAAAAATGATTAAATACAGTTTCTGGCCTCAGGAGGCTTACAGATTTGCTAGGTCACAATTAGCACGGCATTTAACAGAAAACAGAACAACAGCAAGAGTTGAGGCTTTAGCATAAGAGCCATCGTGGACAAATCCTTCTGTTAGGTACTCTCTATGACCTTAGTGAGTTATTGAACCTCTCTGAGCTTCCATCTTCTGAGCTGTAAATGGGGGTAAATGTACAAATCTTACTGAGCTGTCTCATGGAAATTGGAGCTGGCCTAGGCAAGTGTCTGGCGGGTGGAATGTGTACAATATAATGCAGGGACTATTAGCAAAGCTGCAGACCTTCCCCTGAAATGTGCCTATCTCTCCTCCATCTCCATTATCTCCTGAAAGGGGAAGGGGAGAGGCATTTGAGACTTCTCTATGTTTCACATACCCTAGTGTAACAGAAGAAGCAAAAAAATGAACATAACTACCTCCATTTTTGTTTATGGAGACTTTACCCATTCTTGTACATAGGCTGCAGTAATTTTAGGGCACTGAGATACTATGCAAAAACAACAATCATGTAGTTTTTAAAACTAAGTCTGAGATTAACATGGAAACATGGAAACAAATATGCTTGTTAAAGATTTATGGAGACATTTGTGACCTGACCAAGGACAAAGAAGTTTCTAACCTCCTTGGATTCTCTCTGCCATCCAGATAATCTGTGGTTGTTGGTCACCCCTTGATCCCAACCCGCTTTTCTTCCCCTTGACCTTAACATTAAAAGAGCCTGAGTTTTGTGCTGACTTAAGATAGTACTTTAGAATGCTGGTTCACCATCTTCTTGGTTTGCTGGTTCTCAGAATAAACCTGCCTTTCCTCCCACCACTCCTTGTCTCGAGCCGGGTTTTCAAGCAGCCCAATATGGATTTGGTTACACTAGCGGGTACTTTACAAAGATCCACCTAGAAATTCAGTGTGGGAGATATCATTTCAAGTTCATAGGTGAGAAGTTTGAGGACCGAGAATGTCTCTCTTTCTCTTTCTCTCTTTCTTCTTTCTTTCTTTCTCTCCCTCCCTTCTTTCCTTTCTTCCTTCCTTCTGTCTCTCTCTCCCTCTTTCTTTCTTTCTTTCTTTCTTTCTTTCTTTCTTTCTTTCTTTCTTTCTTTCTTTCTTTCTTCCCTCCCTTCTTTCCTTTCTTCCTTCCTTCTGTCTCTCTCTCCCTCTTTCTTTCTTTCTTTCTTTCTCTTTCTTTCTTTCTCTTTTTCCCTCTTTTTTTTTTGACAAAATTTCACTATTTTGCCCAGGTTGAAGTGCAGTGGCGTGATCTCATCTCCCCGCAACCTTGGCCTTCCAGTTTCAAGCAATTCTCCTGCCTTAGCCTCCTGAGTAGCTGGGATTACAGGCATCTGCCACCGTGCCCGGCTAATTTTTTTTTCATAGTTTTTAGTAGAGACGGGGTTTCACCATCTTGGCCAGGCTGGCCTTGAACTCCCAACCTGATGATCTGCCTACCTCGGCCTCCCAAAGTGCTGGGATTACAGGCGTGAGCCACTGCGCCCGTACCAAAAATGTCTGTTTCTTGACCGAGGTCACACAAATAATGATTATTGAGGCAGGAATTTATTAGTACCTGAGGTATTCCATTATGAACAGTGTGCTCGTTCTACTGTCCCATGCTGTGGGTAATAAGGAAGGTATACTGACATCACTGAGAGACATTGTGATGAGACATTGTGATGAGAGCATTGTGCCATAGTTAACTGCATAGACTGAATCCCAGCTCCACCATGTGCTAGTCACGTGACTTGGGGCAGGTTCCTGAACTTTCCTCTTCCTCAGTTTCTTTTTATTTGTAAAATGGAGATTCTAAATCAATGTTTATAAGGTGCTTGGAATAGTGGTTGATGCATTATAAATATTATATAAATGTTTGCTAATTATGAAAGTAGAAACATAGGACAATGCAATATCAGGCCTAACTTACTTGTTCAGTAACAACTATAACTGGACTCCAGGTCTCCAAATCTTAGGCCTCATATAAATAGGTGCTTACTAATAGCTGTTGAACAAACTGATGGTTCATTTGAATCAAAAGGGGAAAGTGACTCAGTTAAGTAGGAGGTGACAGGCTCACAGACCTGGGAGGAAGACCAGGGATTATTTCTCATTATAAAGAAGAAAAAATTGAGAGTCAGAAAGGTTAAGTGACATGCCCAAGTCTCCTTGCTAGGAAAGGGCAGAATTGCAGTGACCTGACTCTAAGGCTACTGTTCTTGCCTCGGGCCAAGCAGCCTTCCAGGAAACCCAGATAGTTAAATATGTGAATTTTCCCTCTCTCCCAAATCATCATGAGTATCGAATGCATTCAGGCCTGTGTGAGTTGCTTTCAGCAGTAATATCTCTTTTTAAAATGTTGCATTTGCATCTTTTATCTGCAAGGCTCTGATTAATTATAAAAACTGATAAAATTGCAGTTCATAGCGACAGGATGTGTGCTGCATAATTAGAATGGGGTGAATCACAGCAGATGGGGCACCACACGAGTCTGCGCAAAAAAAGATGAGCCACAAAGGGCAAAGAAAAAGCGACAAAAGTAAATGCAGAAACCATGGCCAAAAATAAAAGGTGTCTCAGAGTAATTGCTGGCTCTGGAGCTCATTCCCACGTCTGCACTGTCACTCTTGCTACAAATATCCTCGCATTTATTCACCTAACGTGTATAAATGAGAGGATCATTAATCATGCATTGATATTATTATTTAGAACTATTTATTGTCCTTTGTTCTTAAAGCAAAAGGCCCCTATATAAAATAGGAAGGAATGTAAAATTTTTATGGAGTCTTTATTAAATCTGCTTGGTTAAAATAATAATAAATTTCCTATTACTAATACTTGCCTGATATATAAAAAGTCAAAAAAGGCATTCATAGCAAATTATTTTATTTTGGGGGCGGGTAAGTTAAATATTCTTCTAATACAATATTTTTATTTGCTGCTTAATTCTCCATGGTAGTAATACAATATAATTTATTCAGTTTTCTCCATTGTAAATTTCGGTAATTTCTAATTTTGAAAAGTAATGATTAGTAGGCTTAGTTTTGTGCTTTGAATTAATTGACAGGTTTATAAAAACTAAGATTATGAAAATCAGATAATCTAAGTTGTACACACTACACTACGACTGTTGATAGTCATATCGTTGAAGTATGTTGTTAGCTAAATTACATGAAACCAAAATAACCATTAATAAATTTTCATATGTTAGTATTCGAATCCAGGAATTACAACACCCTGAAATTACCAAAAACTCAAATAATAATAAAACAAAGTGGAGGGAAAAGGAAGAAACATGAGCTTTGGAATCCGACCAAGCCAAACGTGATCCAGTCACATAGGCAAGTAGCTGACATGCAGTCCTTCTTTTCTCTTACCCTACTGATGCAGACACTACCTTTCCCTAGGAATATACACATAATGATAGCCCAACCTGCTGTTTATTAACCTTTGTTTCTTCTACATAATTATATCAAGTCTCCTTTTTAATTTGCATATGTGAACACAATGTAAAATAGCTAATTGCGTTTCTGTTACTAATTGCATTTTTAATTCACTATCACAAAGATTCTGCCTTAGTCAACATAACAGAAGTGCTATTATAGAAAAATTATCACTTCTAATGTGTCAAGACCCAAGAAAATAAGGCACTCCAGACATCACGGACCCGTACAGTTCCCTTAATGCGCTGTATGTGCCCTTGTCCCCGAGACAATGTTTATGCCATCTTCTTAAATTTACCTGGTGACAGTCTCTCCTCTTTCACAACTCAGCTCCAGCCTCAGTCCCTCAGGGAAGATTTCCAGGCCCCTGGATAGAAATAATCACATTTTTCCACGTGCTACCATGGCTCCACACAATTGCTGGTCTGAACATCAAACCCACTTTCCTGGACTTGCCTGTGCATGTCCGAACCCTCTGCTTACCCGTGGACTCCTGGAAGCCTGAAATGGTTTGGCTGTGTCCCCACCCAAAACTCATCTTGAACTGTAGCTCCCATAATTCCCACGTGTTGTGGGAGGGACCTGGTGGGAGATAATTCAATCATGCGGGCAGTTTGGTTTTCCCCATACTGTTCTCATGGCAGCGAATAAGTCTCATGAGATCTAATGGTCTGAGTGAGAAGGGGAAACCCCTTTCACTTGCTTATCCTTCTCTCTCTTCCCTGCGGTCATGTAAGATGTGCCTTTTGCCTTCTGCCGTCATCACAAGGCCTCCCCAGCCATGTAGAACTGCGAGCACGTTAAACCTCTTTTTCCTTGTAAATTATCCAGTCTTGGGTATGTCTTTATCAGCAGTGTGAGAATGGACTAATACAAAGGCATAAACAGGTACCTTAGCCATAGCCCCTCCAGAGGGCCAGATGCAGGGTCCTGTATAGAATGGGTGTGCATGGGTGCTTTTGGCTTGCAGCGAAGAAGCTGTGGGACGTTTCTTGCAGCCATGTTAAGCATTCTTGTTTTGCATATTGCTTTGTAACAGGATGAATACATGGCAAAGTCTTCTAAAAATGCTTTTATTTCTACTTCTATAAGATAGAAAAAATTCAAAGTGCTCATGGAAAATGATAGTGTCAGTAGCGATGTTTGCAGGCATTGTTGGGGGAAGGCTGCTAATGGAGTTTATAAAAGACCTCCATCTGTCTGCCCATGGCAATGCCACTGAACACTTTTCAAAACTCAGTGTTATCCCAGAATGTCAGTGACAGCACTCCTCAGACAGCATCCTGAGATGTAGGCTGGAACGCTGCCGGCCTCTACCCCCAACTCTGTCACAAAAAAGGCTGAAGTGGTTATCACATTATAAATTAATTTTTAACACAAGTCTGTGTTTTATTTTGAGCTTGTACAAAATTCCCAGTAGGTTTATGAAGTCTGGATTAATCATCAAGTCCTCCCCCATAATTTTCTAATTAATTCCACAGGAGACTCTGCTTTGATCAATTTTAAGACTTCATTGTATTTAGTTAATTAAGAAATTGAAGGCATAGATTTTATCATTACTACAGACAGCCCCAGTTGACCTAGAGTGATGTTTGACTAGCTGCTATGAACCTAGAAAAACTGGATCTTGACAGCAACCTCGTTAGTAAACAGTGAGTGATCCCAGAAATAGAGTTGAACCTGACAGAGAACAAAAGTTCCATATTACATGAAAGTAGAGGCAGGAAAACTGCAAAGTTTCATTTCTAAGCTAGAAAAAAGAACCAACATGGTTTGAATGTTGCTCCCTGTGTGTTGTGTTTAATCTGTAATACTAACTAGTAAGAGCTTCACAATGAAAATGATCTGGATTAGAATTCTCATTCACCACTGCACTAGCTGTGATCCTGAGCAAGTTACTAAACCTCTCTGAAACCTCTCCTGAATGGCAAAATGAGGCACTTGGTGCATTGTTAAAGATTATAAAACATGGCAATTATCATTATCATAATTATTATTTATAGGTGCTTTCACAGTAATTGTTTAATCCTGAAAAATCCTAGAAAATCGAGTCAAATTATCTCTTTTAGAAATGAAGAAGAAAAGCCACAAATCATTAATGAAATATTTCTAATGTCACACAGCTAGCAAGAGGGGAACATGGAATTCAAACCCAGTGTCTTTCAATCAGCTCATGTCTCCCAAGGAATATTAGTAATGTTAGTAAACACAGTAGTTAGCATTAAAGAGTTAATTTTAGGTCGCACACACTAACCTGTTTATGGAAATTGATATCAATCTCTTGCTTTGAAATATAAAGTTTCCTTTTTAAAGAAATACATTTATATTAAAAAGTCAATTGATCTGAAGACAGATGTCTTAAGTAAATCATTGTCTGGGTGGCACATGTGTATTCGTTATCTATTGTTCCATAACAAATTACCCCAAACTTAGCCACTTAACACACATTTATTGTCTCAGTTTATGTGAGCCAGGAATCTGTGTGGGGTGTGGCTTGGTGGATGTTCCTAGTTCAGAGTCTGTCATGGGGCTAGTATCAAAGTGTCAGTGTCTACTGGGATGGGCCTTTGTCCTTCCAAGGCTTGCCCATCCCCCTCTGCCCTCTTCCCCAGTCTGAGACCTGCAAGCTCAGCTTCCAATCTCTCTCTACACGGTTGCTTGCAGGGCTCTGTGTCCTGTTGGCTGTCGGCTGAAGACGTCAGTACCTTGCCACATAGGCATCGCCATCAGGCAGCTCACAACATGCAGCTCATTCTATTCACGAGAAGTGAGTCATTAAATCCAGCCCACCTGCACGGAGGAGGTAGTTACCAAAAGGCAGGGGTCATAGGTGACATCTCAGGGGCTGCCCACCACACACTTGTATACGAGAGAAGTTACAACAATTACATTCTAGTCATTACAGGCAAATGACTAAAGTTTGGGAATGCACTTACTCAACATATCATCTCCAAAAAGGAAGATTAGCTCAGAAAACGAGTTCTGTCTTTAATCCTGACTCTGGCATTTAGAATCCTGACTGTGTAGTAGGTGTTTTTAACTGCACTTCCAGCCCTGATGCTCCTGTTTCCTCTTCTGCCTGGCTTGGCATGTTGTGTAAAGACACAAACACACAGACCCGCCATTTCAGGAGAGCTCAACTTTCCCAAACAATTTTCTATTCCTTTACCTCTGAGTCTCTGTTCATGCCCATCCCAGTGTTTAGTTAGAATGACTTTTCCCACTACTCTACACCATCCCAATACTTTCTAACTGTTCAAACTCTACATATCCCCAAAGGTCTAGTTCAAAAACTCCATCTTCTTCATGGAGCCATTCCCCAACCAGAAGGGAATTCCCCCTGCTTGTTCCTAGAGCAGCGTCCCTGTCTCTCTGTAATGTCATTTATTCCACACTGCTTTGAGAGGGACAACAAGAGACAAACAACTAACCCCTCCTGAATGGGCATATTGTCTGCAGCATGGATGTAAAGAACTAAGCGTCATCATCTTCATTTTAGCATGAAAAGGTGAAGTGTACAGAGTGTGGTAGGCAGTCTTGACCCCCAGTGATGCTTTCCTGAGGATACTCATGCTGGTGTATGGGGCATCCAGGCTGGCCCATGTGACTGATAGGATACAGCAAAGGTCAACGTGTGACTTCTGGGGCTAGGTCATCTTTCCAATTACTCACTCTGGAAAAAGCCCGCCATTGCGTCCTAAGGACGCACTCAAATAGCCTAGGGGAGAGGTTCAAGTAGTAAAAACTTCAGTTTTCCCTCTAACAGGGGCCACATGAGACAGCTAGACTGCAAATGGATTTCTAGCCTCACTTAAGCCTTTAATACTACCCTGGCCAAGATGTGATAAACTCAGGAAAAATCTGAGCTAGAAAAGTTGATCTCAAATTCCTGACCTTCTGAAGTAGTGAAAGAAAATAACTGTGTATTTTTGCTTTGAGCCATGAAGTTTTGGGGCAATCAGCTATGCACCAATATGTACATAATATGCAAAATTGAAGAAACTTGCCTGAGGCAAGTAAGCAAGTCACAGTGGCCTCTTCATCAGTAAGGGAGAAAAAAAAAAAAAATCTCCTGCCTTTTCTCCTTTCTCCAGTCACTAGTTATACCCAACTAGGTTCAGCCTTGTGTAAAGATATCTTCAGTATCTGTCTGAAATTCTACTTCCCCTTTGAACTGTGATGGAGGGAGAAAGACTATATTGTAAGTGTTGGTATATAGCAGAGTATAAAGTCCCCATCACTCCACATAAGGCATCACAGGGACTTTTGATTCGCTGGAAGAAGCCATAGAGATCCAGCCAAACTCCACAAACTTCAGTGCTGAACAGGCAACCCAGGTCCAGAAGATGAAATAGTTTTCCTACATTCACACAGTTGCTTCGTCATAGGATCCAATATAAATTGTAGGTCTCCTAACACCCAGTGTGTGTTTTTTGAAGGAAGATCAAGTACCAAAGGTCAAATCAAAGACTCCTTTCATTTCCATCCCTTCCCTTTATTCTCAGGCTTTGAAATGTTTGTGTCATGTAAGTTTGCATGTACTCAGGAATAACAGCCTACACTATTCTATCATGGATAAAAGTGAGGTTTTCATTGGGGACATATAATGGAAACAGTTGATGGGAGCCCAAATTGCTGTCTTTGTACTCAAGCTCAAGTTTGGGGGATATTAACCTAGAACCAATTTTGGTATCCTGTTGGATTTTCTACAGCAGTATTTGATCCTTTTGATCCTGTCTTCTTTGTTATTATTATTATCATTTTGCTTGAAACCCTCTTCTACCTTGTCTACCTGGACATCCTTCTTCCTTGTTCTTCTCCCAACTTTCTGGTCATTCCCTCTCAGTCTCCTGGCCTGGATTCACTTCCTCTGCCAGCCACTTCATTGTTAGCATAATCAAGGGTTTTGTCCTTCACTTTTCTTCTGTCTCATGCATAAAAAGCTTTCCTTTCTTATTATCATCAAGAACACTCACTCTTTCATCAAAACAGAGAATACATGTCATTTTCCTTGCAGAATGTTTTCTGCAACCTCTCCCAGAGTAAATCCTTCTCTCCTCTCTGCTAGCTCTTTATCATTTTCTTTCATCTACCAAGGCATTTATCACACTCAGAAGTTATCTGCAGATATGTCTCTCTCCTCTACTAAAAGCTGAGCTATGCTAGCTTAGGTCGTAGACTTACTCATCTTGCAATCAGCAATGCCCAGTCCAGAGCCCAGAATCAAGCAAATACTCAATAAGTATTCAATGAATGGGTCTGAACCAATCATTAACATGGAAACATTATGTAAATGTCTTCGGATGTGTCCCTATAAACAACTATGGCTTCTGTTTTCCCAATACAATTCTATTTACCAAAACAACTTCAGGAGAAGGAGTAGTGCTCACATCCTAAGTCAAACCTGTTAAAAACATAGCAGTCACTTAATTAGGCATACAGCTGAATGGAGAGAGAAAATTCCACCTGAGTGATCGTCACTGGGGAAATCACGATTCCAAATTGCTGGAAGGAGGAAATGGGAAGATGAATTTAAAGTCCCTCAAAGACTCTTAAACACAGTTCAGGAAATGCCATTACTCTAAATCGGTGAAGTATAACATATTGATTAGTATGTATATCCACCAATGGAGTGAGATAATTAGCATATGATTACTTCAGTCTTCCCCAAGTCTATTCCACAGAACCCTAATGCTACAAAGTGTTTCTCAGGGGAGAAAAATAAAAATGTTTCTCTGGACAAATAAGTCCAGAGAATGCAACAGATGATATTCTCTTTTTTCCATTTCATAAATCACACTTGCATGACAAAGTCATTGAGAAGCCTTTCAGTAAAGAAACAGATTTAAGTTTGTTTAAGCGTGTTTCAGACTTGCTGAACTGCACCATTGTGTCTCTCCTACCAACTATTATCACCCTGTGGAAATAATATTCTGTGTAGATACTTGGGGAAATGCTTGTCTTGCTCTAGAATGCCTAAGTTTGGTCCATATCACTTGCTTGGAGCTGTTAGTTTTAGAGATACCTGTGTAGCCTGCAGCCCTCTCTCTTCAAACAGAGCAAATCAGTGGGTAAATGTAACCTCCACATTCGTAACCATATTAAGCCATCCCTGACCCATAGGCAGTGCTTAGTTAGATTAGTAGAAAGAGTCATGTTCTTTCCCTTTCAAACCAAGACTCAGAAGTTTCAAGTTGAGCTCAGATGGTAGGTTGAGCTAGGGCTATTGGGATTCTTTCTCTCCATATTCACTTAGAAGCAGATAGAGGTGATGCTCAGAGAGAAATCAAGCAAATGATTAATCAGATACTTGGAAAGAAGCAGCGCTGAGAACTTAAGGCCCCCAAGAGAGGAAGGGACTTCATTCTGTTGGTATTCTGACCCCCAGAAAGCCCAATTAAACTTCCCCTCAAGGATATTATAAAATACCCCTGCACACCCTCACTGAGAGCTCTTTTGACTTTACTTTGTATCAGCTACTATTTCTTAAAAAAATTATTACCCTAAAACTGAAGAGTCTTAACTAATATATTAGATGAGGAAGAGATGCATATAAGTTCAACAATCATTTATTAAGTGCCTATTATGTGGCAAGCCCTGCACTGTGTGTTATGAAGATTGAGAAAGGAAAAGAAAAAAGCCTTTGTCCTGTAAAATTTCACTAATGGGAGATATATTCCCAGGAGCAGATTTAACTAGAATCTGGCAATTGCTAGATAAAGGTGTGTTAAGGAATATCTAACACATGCTGGATAGAGGAAAAAAAAAAAGTTTCCTGAAATATGCAATTCTTAAGATAAATCTTGAAACTTGAGTTTTCCAGGTAAAAAAAGAACATCAAGGGCGTTCTAGACAGGAGACATTGCGCATGCCAGAGTGTCTATGTGTGAAGCAGTTATGAGCATGCAGAGGAAAACCATTGATGGTTATAGCTAGAGCTTGGAGAGCAGGAGACCTGGCCAGAGACGTGTAAATAAGGGGAGCAGAGCCATCCTAGATATTAGGATGTTGCCACGTCCAAGAAAAAACAAGTTCCAAGCAGAAAAGAAACACAGTCAGGTTTGCATGTCAGAAAGATATTTTTAGTAATTGCAAGTAAAATGATTTTGATGTGAGCAACACAGAAGACAGAGAGACCAGGTAACTGAAGGACAGTAGGAATGGACAGATAGATGAAAATCAATCATGGAATAACAAATTAAAATTAATAACAAAAGGTTAGTGAAGAAAATGTCCTTAGAGACATAACTGCTACTTAGGAATTACTCTCCTCCAACCCTCAAAGTAGAGATTCTTTTGCTTCACTCTGAATTATGTATTTTCCAGCAACTCTGCACTCCTGTCCTCTAGATAAATCTGTTGTGTAAAACCAAAGGGCACCTAAAATCAATGGTATTGAGATACCAGGTCTCCATGCTAACCCTGTCAACGGAACTGGGAGTCAGGAGATGAGATGTTCTTGCAGGAAAAAGATTTCTCTCCTTGGGCAGGTCCCATGGCCTCTGCAGATCTGAGTTCTTCATTTTTAAAAAGAGAGTTAATTGGATTAGACCAGTTGTTGCAAAAATTTTGTCCTGTAGTAGATCTTCTTACCAGTGGAAAATGTTCATGAAAATCCTATGTTTAAAAACAGGTGTTAGTGGAACCACATTCTCTGAGGGAGAGAGTAGAAAGCCCCAAATCCTGTTCCTCAGCACCTGCAGTGGGCTCTGAGATAACTGCATGGAATCCTAGAAGTTCTGGAAAAGACAATTTAAAAACAAAAGCATCTCTGCCATCCAGTTTAGCCTTTTGTATAATCTCTTTATGTTTCATCAGTGGCTGTCTTATCTTTATCTACATGAGCTGGTCTCTGGCCTCCAGGGTATGTGATTTGCCTTGAGGAGCTCCTAACATGGGCAGGAGGACTTTTAGTTATTAATTACACTTGTGTTTTCCCAATATGTCGAGATGTATTGAAAAGAATATTTAACAATAGGATCCCTGTAAAGTACACTTCTAAAGGAATACCTGCGTCCCAGCATGGAAAGGATATCACACTGAAAAACTGCCCTGGACTGAAGCCTGGCCTTCAAGTTACCTCTGGTTTGAACTTCGGGCGAGTTAGGAACTGCTCAGTCTTAGGGAGTCTTTCCGTTCCTGTGGTTAAATAATGCCAGCCCAAGCTTCTCCAGGCTTCCTCTGAAAGTGCAAATAGCATGACATTTGTGAAAGGGATTTTTATTCTACAAATGCTAACAATTTTTATTAAAAAAATCTGTCAATGCTCATGACATTCTATGATGAAATCAGAACACCAAAATGAAAATTTTATTAACAAAACAAGCAAACGTCTACACTACATATTAAATTATCATCACGGCAAAATGATCCATGCCCAGCCATATGGTGAGGCGATTCGAACGTGGCATAATTGTATGAAAACTGCTGCAGAGCTAGCCCTGGGTTGATAAAACGAGTCCAATAACTGTTTTCTTGTTTTGTTGGGAGTGCTTTCCTATTCTCGCAGTAACGCGCCACCACATTTTCTCTGTTGCACTTGATAAGGGCAAATTGGCAGTGTGGGATGGAACAGAGCTTTGTTCCATCCCACAGTTCAGCCTCCAATTGACTGGAAGAGTTGTACAAATTGTTTTCCCTTAGTTCAGAGACACTTATCAAGGCCCAACAAGGAAGGTAATATGGGCCACTCGCCAGGCAGATGAATCTCTCAAAGGAGACAGCACCAAGCACCCCAGCATAATGAAATTGTGAGACTTTGCCAGTCCTGGAAAATGAAGAACTTTCTGAAGCAGATTGCTTAATAAGGGGTGCCCAACGGAGTAATTTAGTGAAGTATTTCAAAGAGCTATTCAGTTGTGGTATTGTAACCTCCCGGTGTTTGTGGGAAAAGTAGCTTCCTGCACAATATTCTGCTTGATTTGTGGCTGCTTTTCCTTCTTATATACTCAGTACCTGACAGGTAACCTTCATTAGAATTATAATTTTTAAAATCATTACCAAATCTCCAAACCTCAGGATTGAAAATAACCTTTAAAAGAAACAAATAAACACTATTTCCAACTAGTCACCAGAGAATACAAGTTCCACTGGCAACCAGCTATGTTTTCTCACTTCCTCCTGTGGACACTGGAGCCTCACTACCTATTACAAAAGCGTAAGTCCACTCATATCACTGCACTTAGGCTCCTAAGCCCTAAATGCTTTCTTTTCATCTTTACCTCTGATATGGTTTGGCTCTGTGTCCCCACCCAAATCTCATCTTGTAACTCCCATAATTCCCATGCATTGTGGGAGCAACCTGGTGGGAGATGATTGAATCATGAGGGTGGGTCTTTCCCATGCTGTTCTCATGATAGTGAATGAATCTCACAAGATTTGATGGTTTGAAAAAACGGAGTTTCTCTGTACAACTTCTCTCTTTGCCTGCTGCTCTCCGCGTAAGATGTGACTTGCTCCTCCTTGCCTTCCACTGTGATTGTGAGACCTCCTCAGCCACACGGAATTGTGAGACCAATTAAAACCTCTTTGTGGCTGGGTGCAGTGACTCACGCTTTTAATCCCAACATTTTGGGAAGCCAAGGAGGGCAGATCACCTGAGATCAGGAGATCGAGACCAGCCTGGCTAACATGGCAAAACCTCATCTCTACTAATAATACAAAAATTAGCAGGACATGGTAGGAGGTGCCTGTAATCCCAGCTACTCTGGAGGCTGAGGCAGAAAAATCACTTGAACCCAGGAGGCAGAGGTTGCAGTGAGCTGAGATTGTGCCATTGCACTCCAGCATGGACAACAAGGGCAAAACTTCTTCTCAAGAAATAAAATAAAATAAAACCTCTTTCTTTTGCAAATTACTCAGTCTTGTGTATGTCTTTATCAGCAACATGAAAACAGACTAATACAACCTTTTAGAATGGTGGGCAGTTGGAACTGGAAGGGACATTATGCCCATGTAGCCCAGTGCTCATGTTTTGTATCAGAGAGGACTGAGGCACAAATAACCTAAGTAAGCAATTTGTTAAGGTCAAATAGCTAAGAAGTAGGACAGATCGATGATAATAACAACAACAACCACAATAGTAGCGACATCAGCAATGGTGCTAGGTTTTCATCTATTGTTTTTCAACATTATAGTTGACTTTATCTCATTTTCCATATAAAATGATACATTACAAACTGTGCTAGGGAAACAGTCAGTAGAACACTCATAATCCCTATTCTCCCTAAGTGACTTGAGAGGCAACTTAATCTTTCTGTCTTCAATTTTCCTGTTTCAAATTTAGAATAAAGAAATGCACACAGTGTTTACAAAAATGCCTATTGTGAACTAGGTAGATAAATCTTATCAGACCCAAGAGGTAAGTATTATTGGTTCTATTTTACAGGTGAAATCATGGAAGAACAAGGATTTTAGGATTTACTAATAAATTTTTACTCATAGGATTTTTACATACTCAAGGATTTACTCATAATTTTTCAGCCCAAAGAGCTCAAAGGAGGATTAAGAAGCCAAGTCTGTCTGAAGTCAGAGCCCATGGAATCACCACAGAGAAGACCCAGGCAGACAACAGTCAACTGGAGACCAGGCTTACATATTTGGGGGAAGGTTTTCTTTAAGCACTTTGTTTTCAAAGGTTGCCAAGCAAAACCAAGCAATAGTAATGTATTATTCTAAAGAAAGCCTTTGTTAAATGACTCTCAGTGTCAAAATAGGTGTTGAAGTTGGTAGCTTCTGCCTGGATCTCTCCAGAAATTGAGTACAACAAACAGACAAAGCAGAGCTGGTGATTTCAGTGCTGAAAGGATATTCCTGAAAACCTCTTTCACTATTTTTTGGTGTCTACCAGCTTCTGGTGTGCCTCTGCTCCCAACAGTAGCAATTAGAGGGCTGCCCTCAGACTACCAGGACCCTCATTGCCTGCATACATAATAACGCATAGAACCAGAAGTATCTGGGAATGTATACCAACTCCTCTTCATGACTTAACCAATGATGAGGGCAGGAGTATAAATATCCCAGTTGTCTTGCTCTGATTCAGAAGCTCTGAGAGTGACTATCATTATTTTCACTGTTTCCAAGGCTCCCTTCTGGGATGGAGCCCAAGTCACTCTCCAGGGGTTGATATTGCATTCTTGATATGATAGATTTCCTTGGTCTCTTTTCTGTCTTCATTTTATTTTCTGTTTCTCCATTCTCCACTTACATGGAGAATGACATACACATACGTCATCATATCAGGAACTGCTTCTGGGAAACCAACTTAAGATGCTAGAGCAGCACATCCATTGGTTGATGCTGTTTGTTAACAAGTTTGTCCTTAACATTTAGTAAAACTGAAACTCCTAATAGCTCTCACCCAACGGATCTATTCTGTCCTCCAACATGACAGAGTACACATCTTATTCCCATCCATGTGTATGGCTTTCAGATGGTCAATAGTGCCTCTATGTGCCTATAGGTGTCTTTTCGTCTTTTTCAATCACAAGAGACTTGAATGATAATGATGGCTCAGCACTCACATCATCACAAGTTAAAAATAAAGAGTCATTATTGCCACTTCATCTGTGATCTAGGACAGAATAAGAGAAAAGGAAAAAAGTCTGCCATTTTATCAACGGAGTTAGAACCCCTCTGGGCTCCCTTCCAAAATCCGAGAAATAACACCACTTATCAACAATTAATACATGCTATTTATTAAGCTCTTACTATATTCCAGAGAGTACTCAGTAGTTTACATATAATATCTCATGATACCTTCTCAAAAGGAGTTATTATTGTCATTATTTCTGGTTTACAGATGAGGAAATAGAAGTACAGAGAAAGTATGCTGCTT
Source organism: Colobus angolensis palliatus (assembly GCF_000951035.1). Classification (NCBI taxonomy): domain Eukaryota; kingdom Metazoa; phylum Chordata; class Mammalia; order Primates; family Cercopithecidae; genus Colobus; species Colobus angolensis. The sequence continues at coordinate 4,093,753 of NW_012115844.1, read as the reverse complement.
ACCCTATGTTCTATACAAAATGATGGAGCTGGGATTTGAATCCAGGCAGTTTGACATCATACCTCACAGTCTAAACCATTAAAAATCACTATGAATGCTCTGTGTAAAGAGGAGATAATAATTACACACTGTTGTAATGCATTGAATTATTTCACATATTTATTACATAGCGCTTAAGAGTACAGCACAGAACTACAACTTTCACACAAGATCTTTCTTTTAGCTTGCAAAGTGGTCCACATTTTCAGCTTTTCCCCTCGACAGATTAAACGCTTTGGCCAATGAGATGTTGAAAAGTAGATTTTTAAACAGAGGTTTAAAAATGCTTACATATTAGAACTGCTATTTCTTGCTGCTCTTTAGAACACTGAGACTGTGATGTAAAGAAGCCTTTGTCATCATACTGGAAGATGAAAGCCCCATAGAAGAGAGTCCACCCCTCTCAGCTGAGTCCTCCTTAGATTCAACAGCCTATGACATCTGAGTTAGGTCATCCTTTACTACGGTTTCTCGACTTCCCTGCTATTAACATCTTGGGCCTGAAGTTTCTTTTTTTGCAGGGTCTTGTCCTGTGCATTGTAGTGACTAACAGAATCCCTGGCCTTTATACACCAGATACCAATAAAATCCCCCAGTTATGACAAACAAAACTGTGTCCAGGCATTGCCAAATATCCCCTGGTGGTATTGAAAGAAACTACATAAATTGGCTCATTTGGAAACTACTAATCTAGACCATCGAGTCCCAGATGATGCAACACAGACCTGAAGGATCGCACAGCTGACTCAAATAATTTTAAGAAAAATAAATACATGATTATTTTACATTTGGGGTTGTTTCTCATCAAAAGCTAACCAATACAGTCTCTGCAAGAGACACAATATGTGTTTGCCACATGATTTTCTCTTCCTGGATACACAGAAAGAGTACATTTTCCAAACTTCTTTTTATGCAGGTAGAGACCATGTAATTAAGGGTCTTCCAATTGGAACGTGAGCAGAAGCCATATGTCACCCTGACTCAGATAATTCACAGTGGTACATGTTTCTCCATACTCCCTTTCTTCTGTCTGTTGGTCTATAGGAAAATAGCTCCAACATTGCCAGAGTTGTAAGATACAAGTCTGAATACATGGGTAATCACTTAAGAATATTTTGCCCAAGAGAGCTGCCTAATCTGTGTTATACTGTTGCATGAGTGAGAATTAAACCTATGCCATCTTAAACCATGAAATTTAGGGTTTACTTATTATCACAACAAAACTTAGCTTCCATATTTTTTCTGACATACATTATATGTTGGAAATATCAAGACCCATTTATCTTTTCTCTTAAGATGGGAATAGGGATAGTTTTTGTTAGATTTTTAAGTAAATGATTATGTTTTCTTCAATACCTTTAACCTAATATGTCAACTACCAGAGTGCAAATCCCAGCTTTGGCACTGAATCATTCAATAAAGGTTTATTAAGTGGCTACTAATTTTCAACAACTATATCAAAAACTAAGCTAGCGAAGGCAGCTACATGAAAAGAAATTTCAGTAAACAAGTCAGCTGTTACAATGATGAATCTATAAATCATGTACCCAGGGAACTTTAAAGAATCAGTCAATAACTGTCTGCAGAAATAAAAAAAGGCTTCATGGGGAAAGTGATATTATACATGGATAGAAAATAAAATTAGGCTTTTAATAGACAATAAAGAGAAGACTACACGGGAATAATCACAGCAGAAGCCCATTCTAGGCAGGAGGGAGATCAATGACAAAATAATCAGGAATGTGAAAAACCTACTGGCTTGGGGAAAGTGTTGAGGACAACAGTTCATTCATTACAAATCTACATTGTGCTCATTTATTGTGTGTTATGAGCCAGCCAAATAAATGTAATGACTTAATAACACAATCATTTTGTTTTATCTCATGATTGTGTTGGTGAGGAATTTGGGCAGGGATGATTATCCTGCTCCCTGTGCTGCTGATGGAGGTTATTCAAATCTCTTTGGCTGGTGGATGGGCTATAGAGTCCAAGGTGACCCCACTCACATGGCTCATGCTTTGATGGGCTTGGCTCGAAGGCTGGGTTCAGTTAAGACTGCTGACTTGAGCACCAACACCTAGCATCTCCAGTACGGTAACCAGTCTGAGAAAAGTCAGACTCTTTAAACGATGTCTAGGGTTCCCAGACAGAATGTTCTAAGAGGCAGAAAGTGAAAGATCCCACTCTCTTAATCCAGAGCCTAGAAACTGTCACAGATTCTTTTGTCCATATCCTGTGGTCAAAGAGGAAGGATCAAGTACCCAACTTCTCAATTCAAATAGCCCACTTCTCAATGCAAAGAGAGTCAAATAATTTGTGGATCAAGAGCAGTGGTCTTAATGTCTCTGTCAAGATGACATGTTCTTTCCTACTGAAATCTACTAGTAAGAACATTCATGCCCAAAAGCTTTTTCCTGACCTTCTGAGATGAACTCCCAGTATAAAGAAGATTCCTGGGAGAAGGAAACTGTGTCAGATATGGAACTGAAAGATCAATGAGAGTGTAATTAAGCAACTTGGCAGAAGAGACACCCAAATAGGGTATGTTGAGAAGACTGAGAATATTTAGTGAAGCAGAAAGGTAAAGACATAAGATGGGGGACACCAGAAGAAAAGTGATTGAAATGATAACTGAGAAATGGTAGAGAGTATGTTTACTTTCAGGTTGGGGACATTACTATAGAAGGTATGGGTGGGAAGATGTTGTGGGGTGTTGCTAAGAATTTTACTCAAGGGCAGGGCCAAATCTGACCTCTGTTTTAGTAAATAAACTATTATTGGAACATAGCCACACCCACTCATTCATATCAGGTTTGTGGCTGCCTTGGCAATACAATGATAGAGTTGAGTAGTTGCAACATAGAAACCACGGCCCATAAAATCTAAGATATTTACTTTCTGACCTTTTGTAGAAAACGTTTCCTGACCCTTGATTTAAAGATTAATCTGGTAGCAATGGCCTTCTAACCAGTAGCCTGTTCTAGGAGCAAGAGTGTGGGAAGATGAGTTGTTGGGCTATTACAATATTCTTGCTGAGTGATGTCATAATATGAATCCAGCAATAGTACTAAAAGGAACTGGAAAAAGGAGATGCAGTGGAGATACAATTGACATAATTCTGTGTCTAGCAGGGTGAATTTTTGTGTGTTTGCTTGTGTATGTGCCTGCAAGCACATATTTGCATGGGAAGGACAGCCAGGGAACATGGAAAAGGAGCTGTCAAAGAAAGTAAGTTTCATCACTGCTGGGTGATACTGCTGCTGTTAACAAAAATTGTGAGGGTTTGGGGCACAGGAGGAGAGGCTGTGGGGCAGAGTGGTGAATTTGTTTTTCTTTCCCTCTAATTGATATCATTATTTGGACGTTAGCTAAGACAGGTGTTATAATCATGAGTTCCTTCTGAGGCCAAAGATAATAATTGTGAAAGAAGAAATCCAGCTTTAAGATGTTCAAGTGTTTAATTCATTTCACCAGTTTAAAAAAACCACCTGATTGTCAGAAGGATTTTCTACTAATCTCTCTTGGAACAGCTTACAGTTTCTGACTGGATAATGCCATATTTTGCCTCAGTATCTTTGTTCTTGTTTCTTCCTCTGCCTAAACTGCTGGGAAACCTCTGCCTAACTTCAACTAATCCTTTAGGGTTGAGTTTAAACATGACTTCCTCCAGCAGAAAGGCTTCCACAAATTCATGGGCTAGATTAGATACCACTGGATAGCACACCATATTTCCCTGCTTTGCTGTTCTAGATGACTTATCTGTTATTACTCTCTGCTGCTTCCTTGGGCCGCTCTAGTTCTGAGCTGGTAGAGAGCTGGGGCTATGTAAATACGTTTTGCACCCTTTCTTTATATATATGAAACACAATGGTTATTAGTGGCAATACAGATTTGATACAACAATAAATAATAAAGTCAGCTTTTAATGACAATTTATAGCATCAAGCCCCAGACATGGGTTTTCTGTGAATTACCACAATCTTCAAATCAACCACCTACAGTAGATACTATTGTTGTACTCACTTTAGAAATAATGAGGCTGGAAATAAGATTCTCCTGGAAGTTGAGAATCTTAATGCTACTTAAGGTAACACAGATGTTAAATGGCATAGCCAATCCAAGTCTGTATGACTCCACACCCACATGATCAATCATTATAACTATCTGCCCTTGAATGGATTCATTAATATATGAAAGATGGAAGGGAAGGGGGAAGAAAGAGGAAAGGAAGAAAAGAAGGAGAAATAAATAAAATAAGAAAGGAATGTGTAATCCCAGCACTTTGGGAGACTGAGTCGGGTGGATCACCAGAGGTCAGGCATTCGAGACCAGCCTGGCCAACATAGCGAAACCCCATCTCTATTAAAAGTGCAAAAATTAGCCAGGCATGGCAGCAGGTACCTTTAATCCCAGCTACTCAGGAGGCTGAGGCAGGAGAATCACTTGAACCCAGGAGGTGGAGGTTGCAGTGAGCCAAGATGGTGCCACTGCACTCCAGCCTGGGTGACAAGAGTCGCCCCCCCCAAAAAAAAATGAAAAGAAAAAGAAAAAGAAAGGAATGAAGGAAAGGAAAGAGGGAGAAAGGTTAAGAGGGAAAAAGGGAGATCAAACTATTGGTTTTGTACTAGGAAAATTTTGTAATGTGTTATCAACAATAATGGTGTGTCTATCCATAGTCAGAAACACAAGTAACACTTACTTAGGACATTACTGGAAATGTTTTACATAGTTACTCATGTACTCCTTGCAACAACAACTCAGTGAATGGGCATTGAATTGTCACTATATTACGTCCAGAATTTGACCACTGCAGAGCTCCTCCCTTGCCACCACCTTCATCCAAGCCACCGTCGTCTCTTGCTTGGATCAGGGCTGCAAGTCCCTGCTCCTGAGCTTGTTCTCCTCTAGTCTACCTAAGAGACAGAGTGATGCTTTGAAAATACAAACCACATCGTCTTAGTCATCCTTTAAAACACTGCAGTGGTTCCCTGATCTTACTTGGTGTGAAAAACAGTTATTTCATGGTGGGTCACGCCTGTAATCCCAGCACTTTAGGAGGCAGAGACAGGAGGGTCCCTTGAGTCCTGGAGTTCAAGAAGAGCCTGGGAAACACAGGGAGACCCCGTTTCTACAAAAAATTAAAAATTATCTGGGTGTTGTAGTACAAGCCAGTAGTCCCAGCTGCTCAAAGATGGAGGTGAGAGGATCGCTTGAGCCCTGGAGGTTGAGGTTGCAGTGAGCCATGATTGCACCACTGCATTCCAGCTTGGGAGACAGAGTGAGACCCTGTCTCAAAAATAAATAGATACATGAATACATGAATGAATGAATGAATGAATGAATGAATAAAACAGTTAATGAATAAAGCAGGCTCTGGATACTCTTGCTGCCATCTCCAATTCCATTTCCAAGCCCCTTCCCTTTGTTTGTTCAGCTTAGCCACACAGGTCTCCCCCTGCTCTCTTCAAATGTGCCCTGTATCTTCCTGTGCATTTACTGTTCCGTCTGAGTAGAATGCTGTTCCCACAAACATCTATAGGACTTACTGCCATATCCCCTTTTGCCTTGACTAAAATGCCACCCTGCTGAAGAAGTCTTCCTGAGACACTGACTATAACATTGCAATATTCCTTTCTTCCCATTCCTACATGTTTGTATTAGTCCGTTTTCACACTACTGATAGAGACATACCCAAGACTGGGAAATTTACAAAAGAAAGAGGTTTAATTGGACTTACAGTTCCATGTGGCTGGGAAAGCCTCACAGTCATGGCAGAAGGCAAGGAGGAGCAAGTCACATCTTACATGATGGCAGAAGGCAAAGAGAGAGTTTGTATAGGGGAACCCTTCTTTTTAAAACCATCAGATCTCATGAGACGCATTCACTATCACGAGAACAGTGCAGGAAAGGCTCGACTCCATAATCCAAATCACCTCCTACTAGATTCCTCCCATGACATGCGGGAATTATGGGAGTTACAATTCAAGATGAGATTTGGGTGGAAACAGAGCCAAACCATATCATTTTGCCCCGGCCTCTCCCAAATTTCTTATCTTCACATTTCAAAACCAATCCTGTCTTCCCAACAGTCCTTCAAAGTCTTAACTAATTTCAGCATTAGCTCAAAAGTCCACAGTCCAACATCTCATCAGAGATAAGGGAAGTCCCTTTCACCTACGAGCCTGTAAAATCAAAAACAGGTTAGTTACTTCCTAGATACAAAGAGGTAAATGCAGCCATTCCAAATGGGAGAAAGTGACCAAAACAAAGGGGCCACAGGCCCCATGCAAGTCCAAAATCCAGCCAGGTAGTCAAATCTTAAAGCTCCAAAAATATCTCCTTTGACTCCATGTCTCACATCCAGATCATGCTGATGAAAGAAGTAGGCTCCCATGGCCTTGGGCAGTTTCGTCCCTGAGGCTTTGCAGGGTATAGCCCCACTCCTGCCTGCTTTCACAGGCTGGTGTTGAGTGTCTGTGGCTTTTCCAGGTGTATGGTGCAAGCTGTTGGTGGATCTACCATGCTAGGGTCTGGAGGATAGTGACCGCCTTCTCACAGCTCCACTAGGAGGCCCAGTAGGGACTCTGTGTTGGGGCTAAGAACCCACACAAGAGAGAACCCACACAAGAGAACCTCTTCATGAAGAAGGGGTTCTTCATGAAGAACCTCTACAGCAAACTTGCCTGTACAGCAAACTTCTGCCTCAACATCCAGGCATTTCCATACATTCTCTGAAATCTAGGTGGAGGTTCCCAAACCTCAATTTTTGACTTCTGTGCAATCGCAGGCTCAACACCATACGGAAGCTGCCAATGCTTGAGGCTTGCACCCTCTGAAGCCACGGCCTGAGCTCTACGTTGGCCCCTTTCAGCCATGGCTGGAACAGCTGGGATGCCAGACACCAAGTCCGTAGACTTGGGGAGGGACCTGGTGGGAGATAATTTGGATCATGGGGGCGGTTTCCCCATACTGTTATCATGGTAGTGAATAAATCACACGAAATCTGATGGTTTTATCAGGGATTTCCAGTTTTACATCTTCTTCATTTTATCTTCTCACCACCATGTAAAAAGTGCCTTTCACCTCCCACCACGATTCTGAGGCCTCTCCAGCCATGTGGAACTGTAAGTTCAATTAATCCCCTCTTTCTTCCCAGTCTTGGGTATGTCTTTATCAGCAGTGTGAAAACAGACTAATACACTATGTTTGTTTGTTGTTGTTAACTCTGATTTTAGGGGTCCTTGAGAGAGCCTCTTTGCTTCCCAGGATGAGTTTTACATTCTGTATTATTTTTTCCAGGGGTGAGTGAGCAGCCTCATGACACTGTTTGACATGCTGCCTTGAATAGCTTGTGTGCTGTCTCCATGAAGGCTGTTGACTGTGGAACCAATTTTAACTTATCATACAACTGGATGAGGAATTTATGGCTAGCTAAATTTCTCAAAAAGTAAAATTTTGGTACCAACCCCTCCCATCATCTCAGCATGAAAATGGACTAATACAGTAAATTGGTACCAGGAGTGGGTGTTGCTGAAATGATACCTGAAAATGTGGAAGCGACTTTGGAACTGGATAACAGGCAGATGTTAGAACATTTTGGAGGGCTTAGAAGAAGGCAGAAAAATGTAGGAAAGTTTGGGACTTCCTAGAGACTTGTTGAATGTCTTTGACACAAATGCTGATAGTGATATGAACAATAAAATCCAGGCTGAGTTGGTCTCAGATGGAAATGAGGAACTTGTTGGGAACTGGAGCAAAGGTGACTTTTGTTATGTTTCAGCAAAGAGACTGGTGGCATTTTGCCCCTGCCCTAGAGACTTGTGGAACTTTGAACTTGAGAGAGATAATTTAGGGTATCTGGTGGAAGGAATTTCTAAGCAGCAAAGCATTCAAGGGCTGACTTGCGTAATATTAAAGGCAAAAAGTAAAATTTTGGTACCAAATCCTCCCACATTATCAAGTAATTTTCTATATTCCCTGAAGTCTTGTCTTTTTGCTTAGAAGATAGGGATGGGGAGTGGGGTAAAGAAAATTTCAGATAAAAGCAATCAAAGTAGAGAGAAAATAAATAACATAATAATCAAACAACATCTTCCTTATGAACTGATACTTCCTGATAATTCATTTGACTATCCCAGGGTGCAGAAACAAGGGAAGGTTATTCACGTGAACATGGTAACAACTGACCACATCTTGCCTAAGAGAAAATCCTCCCTGATAAAGGGGCTTGAACCACAGACCCAGAAACATCATTACTACAGAGGCTATGTTTACATTTGGTAATGATGTGCATGGAAATAGTGTGTCCTGGGAATTTAGAACTCAGACAAACAAACAAAGATTATTAATCTGGCAAAATGATGGTTTTTGGTTTTGTAAGGGTTAGGAATTTCCCTTCTGTTGGTTGGCTGAGAATGAGGAGCTCAAGAAAGATAGGATTAAGGCCTGTCCTGAACTACTTGGAAGCAGACAATATTGCAGCCTCTTAAGGATTTGGCTCACACTCAGATTCACCCATTATCCTCCCAGTATAGCTAGAAAAGTTTGACCCTTCTGCTATTACAAAGACCTCTTTCACACCTGGATATGACCTAGGGTCACTCTGCCCCTGGTGCAGGAATGACTGAGCCCAGTGGGCTCACATGCACTTCATGCTACATATTCGATACACACACCTTTATCTATGCCTGCCTTTAGTGAGTTGGAGGTTCTCTGTCTATCCCTTATTTACTTTGAGCCAAGAGCATGCTAATCATTTTACACACAATCAACTCGTTTATTCTTCACTCAATCCTAGCAAGGAGGGAGCTGTTTTCCTCACTTGACATAGGAGGAAATGGAAGCACCAAGGGGTTAAATTGTTTTCTCAGATTCATCCACTTTGTATGTGATGGAGTTAGGAAATGAACATCGAACATTGTAACTCTAAAGCTAGGCTTTAACTATTAGTCTCTGTGTTCTCCCTTTAGGTCTGATAGTCAATCTTTAAACCCTGACTGCCTTGGCAATGCAGGCTCTTTTTTGGTTCCATATAAACTTTAAAGTAGTTTTTTCCAATACCGTGAAGAAAGTCATTGATAGGTTGATGGGGATGGCATTGAACCTATAAATTGCCTTGGACAGTATGGCTATTTTCATGATATTGATTCTTCTTATCCATGAGCATGGAATGTTCTTCCATTTGTTTGTGTCGTCTTTTATTTCGTTGAGCAGTAGTTTGTTGTTCTCCATGAAGAGATCCTTCACATCCCTTGTAAGTTGGATTCCTAGGTATTTTATCAAGACAATCTTAGCCAAAAGAACAAAGCTGGAAGCATCACACTATCTGACTTCAAACTATACTACAAGGCTACAGTAACCAAAACAGCATGGTACTGGTACCAAAACAGAGATATAGACCAATGGAACAGAACAGAGCCCTCAGAAATAATAGCACACATCTACAACCATCTGGTCTTTGGCAAAACTGACAAAAACAAGAAATTGGGAAAGGATTTCCTATTTAATAAATGGTGCTCGGAAAACTGGCTAGCCATATATAGGACGCTGAAACTGGATCCCTTCCTTACACCTTATACAAAAATCAATTCAAGATGGATTAAAGACTTAAATGTTAGACCTAAAACCATAAAAACCCTAGAAGAAAACCTAGGCAATACCATTCAGGACATAGGCATGGGCAAGGACTTCATGTCTAAAACACCAAAAGCAATGGCAATGAAAGCCAAAATAGACAAATGGGATCTAACTAAACTAAAGAGCTTCTGCACAGCAAAAGAAAGTACCATCATAGTGAACAGGCAACCTACAGAATGGGAGAAAATTTCTGCAATCTACTCATCTGACAAAGGGCTAATATCCAGAATCTACAAAAAACTCAAACAAATTTACAAGAGAAAAACAAACAACCCCATCAAAAAGTGGGCAAAGGATATGAACAGACACTTCTCAAAAGAAGACATTTATGCAACCAACAGACACATGAAAAAATGGTCATCATCACTGGCCATCAGAGAAATGCAAATCAAAACCATAATGAGATACCATCTCACACCATTTAGAATGGCGATCATTAAAAAGTCAGGAGACAGCAGGTGCTGGAGAGGATGTGGAGAATTAAGAACACTTTTACACTGTTGATGGGACTGTAAACTAGTTCAACCGTTGTGGAAGACAGTGTGGTGATTCCTCAAGGATCTAGAACTAGAAATACCATTTGACCCAGCCATCCCATTACTGGGTATATACCCAAGGGATTATAAATCATGCTGCTATAAAGACACATGCACACGTATATTTACTGTGGCACTATTCACAAAAGCAAAGACTTGGAACCAACCCAAATGTCCATCAATGACAGACTGGATTAAGAAAATGTGGCACATATACAGCATAGAATACTATGCAGCCATAAAAAAGGATGAGTTCATGTCCTTTGTAGGGACATGAATGCAGCTGGAAACCATCATTCTCAGCAAACTATCACAAGGACAAAAAACCAAACACCACATGTGCTCACTCATAGGTGGGAATTGAACAATGAGAACACTTGGACACAGGAAGGGGAACATCACACACTGGAACCTGTAGTGGGGTAGGGAAAGGGGAGAGGGTTAGCATTATGAGATTTCAGAGGATGTGTGGAAAAGCCTGGGTGACCAGGCAGAAGCACACAGAAGGAACAGAGCCCTCATGGTGGACTTCTATTAGGGGAGTATGAAGGGAAAATATGGGGTTGGTACCCCCACTGGGGCACTGCCTAGTAAATCTGTAAGAAGGGAGCCAACATCCTCCAGATCCCAGAATGGTGAATTTGCCAGCAGCTTGTATCCTGCCCATGAGAGCAGCCACAGGGGCTAAACCCTGCAAAACCACAGGGGCAGAGCTGCCTAAGACTTTGGGAGCTGTGATGGTTAACAGGAGCCCATCCCTCACACCAGTGTGCCCTAGATAAAGACATGGAGTCAATGGAGACTATTTTGGAGCTTTAAGGTTTCAGACTTGCATGGGGTTTGTAGCTCCTTTCTTTTGTATGATTTCTTTCTTTTGGAATGGGAATATTTACCCAATTCCTATACGTCCACTGTATCTTGGAAGTAACTAACTTGTTTTTTATTTTACAGGCATATAGGCAGAAGGGACTTGCCCTCTCTCAGATGTGATTTTGGACTGTGGACTTTTGAGTTAATGTTGGAATGAGTTAAGACTTGGGGGGACTATTGGGAGATTGTATTTTGCAATGTGAGTAGGACACGAGCCTTGGAAGGGGTCAGGGGTGAAATAATATTGTTTGGATCTGTGTCCCTACCCAAATGTCATACTGAAATGTAATCCCCAATACTATAGGTGGGGCCTGCTCAGAGATGATTCAATCATTGGGGCAGTTTCTCATAGTTTAACACATTCACTCTTGGTGCTGTCATCACCAATAGGGAGTTCTTATGAAATCTTATTGCTTAAAAGTCTGGGCACCTACCCTCTCTCTCTCGGTCCTGCTCCTGCCATGTAAGATGCCTGCTCTTTTACTCTGACACCATGAGTAAAAGCTCCCTGAGGCTTCCTCAGAAGGAGAAATTGCTATGCATCCTGCATAGCCTAAGGAACCATACACCAATTGAACCTCTTTATAATTTACCCAGTCTCAGGTATTTATAGCAATGTGAGACCAGACTAATACAGATGCCAAGCTCTTTTAAACCAACAGCCCTCACATGAATTCATTACCAACGGGAGGACACCAAGCCGTTCATGAGGGATCCACCTCATGACTCAAGCACTTCCCACCAGGCCCCACCTCCAACACTGAAGATTACATTCCAACATGGATTTCGAGAGAACAAATATCCAAACCATAAAAAATACGTTCTGGAGATCTAATGTATAGCATGGTTACTATAGTTAATAATAATGTACTGTGAACATGAAATTTGCTAAGAAAGTATATCTTAAATGTTCTCACCACCAAAAAATAAATAAATACATATGTGAGTAGATCAATATGTTAATCAGCTTGTAGCAATAACTTTGCAATATATACATCTATCAAAACATCATGTTTTCCACCTTAAACATATCAAATTTTGATTGCTTATTTTATCTCAATAAAGGGGAAAAATCCTAAAATATTGAGGAGACCTAATGATTTCCATCTATGGTTTTCTATTCAAACATTCATCCATCAGTTTATTCAACAAATAGGTATTGGTGCTCATTCCATTGCAGTACAGTGTAAGACTCTTAGGATTCCACAGTGAAATAAACATAGTCCCTGTTTCAGGATACTTTATTATTATTATTATTATTATTATTATTTAGAGACAAGATCTTGCTTTGTCACCCAGGCTGGAGTGCAGTGGTGTGGTTATAGCTCACTGCAGCCTCGAATCCCTGGGCTCAAGCGATCTTCATACCTCAGCCTCCAGAGTAGCTGAGACTACAGGAACATGTCACCATGCTCAGCTTTTAAATTAATTATTATTTTAGAGACAGCATCTTGCTATCTTGCCCAAGTTTGTCTTAAATGCTTGGCCTCAAGTGATCCTCCTGTTTCAGTCTCCAGAGTAGCTGAAATTACAGGCACAAGCCACTGTGCCTGGCTCTGGGAGACTTTGTTATGGTCTAATGAGAGAGGAAGAGAGACATGAAAAGACAAAAGCCAGTGCATGGGTGCAAGGGGACAGGCACCATGGTGAAGCTAAGCACGCAGTGAGCAGAAAACACACAGTTGAGCTAAGCACCTGGCCTGGGCCATGAAAGTCTTTGTTGGCTGGCCAGAGGTGGTGATGTCAACATTGAGGATCAAAGGATGAATAGGCATGTTTTGAGTGGATCAGGGAATAAAAGGATATTGAAACCACATAGAAAAAACAAGCATGAATTTCAGAGGCTGAGAGAGCATGGCCTATTTATGAAATGGCAACAAGCTTAATTTTTTTCAGACTGTTACAAGAGGAGTTGGGATAAGAGCAGTGGTGAAAGACGGAGTGGTGACCAAGGTGCAGGTCACGAAGTTACCTCTTCATGGAGGGTGTCTGGCTTTATCTGATGAGAAAGGGGAGCCAGCCATGCAGGAGAGTGACCGGATCAGGTCTGAGAGCCAGAATGATGAATGGGGAGAGTGCATGAGAAGGGAGAGGGCTGGGGGCAGCAGGATTTCCCATGCCTGGCTCCACTGTCCCCAGTCTATTTCTCCACTGCCCTCACTCCATTTTCTATTTCCTGCATGCTCTGGGCTGGCGCTCTGTAGGATATGGGAGTTGTCAAAACTCTAAGAATAAGAAAATGCTCTGCTGGGAGTCAGGCAATGTCCATCCAGATCAGGGTTTCTTTGGTTCCAGAACTGGGCAAAGCTGGACTCAAAAGTGCCGATAATATCTTTAGTGGTACAGGTCAGAGGTTGATGCATCAACACAGAGCCCCCAGATAACTCTGCGTGTGGAATATCCTACACTAACATCCAATTGTGTTACCTTAGCCTCTTCCTATCTCTCCTCCTGGCTTCCGTCTCCCCATCTATAAAATATACAGATTACTCTGCTCGTTAGAGAAGCCCTTCTTGATCACCAGGGCTATCACAGTAACCCAGTTTATCACATATCACTACTGAATTTATTTACATATCTTATCACTTACATCTCTTTGATAGGACATTACGTGTGTGTGTGTGTGTGTGTGTGTGTGTGTGTGTGTGTGTTTAACTACCATATCTCTAGAATAAGGAATAATGCCTGGCACAAAATTAGTTCTCAATAAGTATGTATTGAATGAGTGAATGGATGAATATATAAGCAAGGGATTACCATTGAAGAATATGGGGGCCGCCGAGTCAGAAAAGCAGAGTTTTTCTTTTTTTTTTTTTTT
>NW_012115844.1:4004961-4074779 GCF_000951035.1 Colobus angolensis palliatus | reverse complement strand
TCAGTTCAAAATGCAGAAATCACCGGTCTTCTGTGTCCTTCGCGCTGGGAGTTGGAGACTGCAGCTGTTCCTATTCGGCCATCTTGCTCCGCCGGCGAAAAGCAGAGTTTTTCAAGGTCACTTGGACCGTGACTTTGGAGTTAAGCAGTTGGATTAGTTGGATTCAAGCCCTGGTGTAAATTTCAGACCCTATGTTGTATTCCCTCCAGTGCATAGTCTTTCTACTAACTCAAGTCATTTTCATTATTTCTAAACTCAACCTCCTAATTTTCAAGAGAAAAAGAAACATCTAGGGCTTATTGTCTGTGTTTGGTTGAGGAAATATGCATCTTGAGAGTATGGATATGATCATAGAGGGAGACATTGTAAAAACTCGGGAGTTCATTATCACCTTCCTTTGGTAGTCCAGCAGAAGTACTTGTCAGTTCTCACTTAACACTTCTTTCATTTTCTCCTTTCAACTGAGCGCAGGACAAAATGTCTATTATTGCAAGAGGGAATCATTGACTCCATTTCTTTCTCCTTGAAGATGGAATAAAGCACTCAGCTTCGAAGAAGTCCCTTAAGTGATTAGTGTCATTTCCTGTAGTGCTTATAGAGTCCTGGATTGCAAACTTTTGAAAGCTGGAGAGACCCCTTGAACTTTCATTTTTCTATTTCAAAATAAATGAAAGAGACAGCAACTTAATTCTTCACTAATAAAGTAAAATCCACCTCTGGTTTGGAGATTGGGGAGCAAAATACCATTCTCTCCTTTACATACACTATAATTTTATACATAATTCTCCATCCATGTACCCTGACCTTCATTTTCCTTATCTGGGACTGTGTGATGGAATAAGGTATGAATACATAGGATTAGCCTGGTCCAAAGTGGTAACTTTATGCCTGACCATACTCTGGGTCTGAGAACGTTGTGCTCAGTCAAGCCTAGAAGCTTTACAAGAGCAACCCAAAATTCACACAATCAGTTGTGGCCTTCTTATATGGAGGTGTCCAATTTTGTAGTCTTCACTAAGAGAGTGAACTACTTTTGTGATTACCTGGTGGTAGATGTAGTAAGTTAATTGGAATTAAAATTATAGTAGGAATCGTTGATTTGTTAAATTATTCAAAATGTACTGCAGTAGACAGTTTCAGGATTGATACCCAATGATCCTCACTCTCTTGGTTTTCCTTCCTTGTGCATCAGTTCCCTTCAGTATGGGCTGAACTTAACCCAGTGACTCACTTCTAACCAAAATATGACAAGGATGATAGAATGCCACTTGCAAAGTTGAATTATAAAATTTGTGACTTCAATCTCTCTCTCTCTCTCTCTTGCTCTTTCTGACTCTTTTCAGTCTTATGAAGCAAGCTGCCTACAGAGATGTCCACGTGTCAGGAAACTGAAGCTGGCTCACAGTCAGCAGCTAGCAAGCTACAAAGGGCTTCCAACAGCCCATAAAGTACTGAGTACTGCCAAAAGCTGTGTGCATGAGCTTAGAAGAGCTTCATCCTCCAGGTAAGCCTCAAGATGGCTCAAGCTGCCCTCTTTACATCTTAAATACAGCCTTTCAAGGACATAAATTTGGGAACAATAGACACAGTTGACTGGTAGAGGGTGAAAGGAGAGGAGTGGGTTAACAAACTACCTACCAGGGTGACAGGATCCATACTCCAAATCTCAGCATCACAGAATACTCCTATGTAGCAAATCTGTACATATAGCCCCTCTTTCTAAAATAAAAGCTATAATTAAAAAAAAACACACACACACTTGGGCAAATTAATGATCTTGGTCATTGTGAATAGTGCTGCAATGAACATAGGAGTGAAGTTTAAAAACAAAAAGAAAACCTTGACCAAAGAACCCAGCTAAGCACTGTGTAGATTCTTGACCCACAGAAATCTTGAGATAATAAATGTTGTGTCTAAAGCCACACAGTTTGAAGTGACCTGCCAGGCAGCCATAGATTACTATTACAGATGCTTTTTACCCAAAGGAATTATCCAAAGAACTGCCATAATCAATGAAAACTCAGTAAACTGAGTAAATAACATATGCATGTTCAGCAAAAAACTGTATTTAAAAATCTTCATCAGAAAATATTCCAGTAACCACAACCAAAAGAAGGAAATACTTAGGTGCATTTTTAACAAGAAATATGCAGGGCCATTTGTGGAAAACTATAAAATATTACTGAGAAATATAAGATAACACTTGAATCACTGGGATGTAGATCACATTTCTGAGTTAGAAGACTTAAAGACTGTAAACTATTATTTCTTTTCAGATAGCTCTAAAATAGAGTGCATTTCTATCAAAATCATGACAGATTGTCTACTTAACTGGAAAAGATTAATCCAAATTTATCTTGTAAAAAATAAGTATGCAAAAATAGCAGAGAATTGTTTTGAAACAGAAGTCTTATGTGGGAGAATTAATCTTATCAGATATTAAAATACTATAAAGCTATAAAATAAAAAATCTGTATGATTTTGACCCAAGCCTAAAAAGAGAGATGAAGCAAAGTAAAATATCAGAAATATGCTCCCTAAACATTAACAATTTTACTTACAATATAAAAATATTAAATACATTTATTTAATAATCAATACATCAATATATTTATTTAACAATTTAATTGTTAAATACATTTATAAAGTTACATGTATTCATGAATGAACTCTTCTTTTCAGAATAAAAAAATCACATACCACCCACCAATCACATACCACCTTAAAACTACTAACATAATAACCATGAAATACATTTTAAAATATATTTTCTAAAAGCTAAGGGAGAAGAGCAGCTCAAATCTCTAGAGCAGTGGTTTTTAAACTTTAGCAAAAATAAGAATCACAAAGAGCTTTCAGAAATACAGGTTTCCAGCTTACCCTAAGAGATTCTGAGTTACTCCTGCATATTTTGACAAGAACATCTGATCATTCTGATGATGGAAATCTAAAGATCATACTTTGAAAATTACTGCTGTAGGGGCTGAAGTTCCTTCTAATCCCAGAAGGGGTGGATGAAATAAAAAGGGAAGGATGAAATAAAAAAGACTTTTAATGTAAATCAAAACAAACCTGTGGTATATAAAATGATCATGCAAATTTATTACTGAGACAGCATATTTATGACAAATATGGCATAAAGTTTTATCAATAATGAATAGACAGCTCAAACAGATCAAGAAAATGTACTTGGAAGTTTACAGATAAATCAGAAAAGAATAGCTCTTCTGTAGTAGAAGTGCATTTGTTTAAAAAACAATGAGAATATGTTTAAATCTACCAGTAATCAAAGTCATGCAAAATTAAAATCATCACAATGAAATTTCATTGCTTAAATACATTTGCAAAGATTTTTTTGAAATGTCAGTATGAAATGCTTTCAAGTGTGCTGAAAGATGACAAAATCTCATGCATTGCTAATTTTTGTGTAAATTGTTGCAACCCCTTGGAGAGCATCCAGCAATATGTATCATAAGCTTTATAAATATCCATAATATTTGATTCAATAGTTCCATTTCTAAAACATACCCTTAAAAAGAGAGTATATAAACATATTCATCACATTATTTATAATTGCAAAAATCTTGAAAGAGCTTAAATGTCAACAAAGAGGGTTGATTACGCATATCCTTTTATTTTTAGCCCTAAAAATGATGTTTGAATGTGAATGTTACATTATGAAAATTTCTTATCCTAAAATGACAACTCGAAGTAGAGCATCAAATTGACTGTAGTGTTAGACATGCATAAATGAGATATATGATTTTATATTATATATATTAATGTTGTATATTTTAATTGTTGATTATATAGCATATATAAAAAATCTATAACTAAGAACTCTGTATGTTTTGACCTCATAGTGAAATAAAATTTCAATATTTAATCCTCACAGCCATATTGCACAGGTACTGTTAATACCCTAACCTTGTCAAAACATGCTTCCAGCAGAGTCAGACAGCTGCTAGGTATGGGGCTGGGATTTGAGTCTTGTTTCCCTCAAACCAAAGCCCGTACTCTTAAGCTATGCTTTTGGACTTATGCCTTTAAAAGAAGTAGAAGAAAATGTACAGCCAAATCATAATAATGACTATCTTTGGGTGAAAGGACTAAGAATAAGTTATTATTAGCATCATCATTATCATCCTATCTTCACACATTTTTAGATTTGATTTGATGAATATATATTAATTATTATGATGTACTATGAGAAAATAAGCAAAACTAAAATAAGCAAAACTAAAGAAAATATAACTCTCTTTAAAAATTGATTTCTTTGGTAGGGGTATGAGGGAATATAAAAAAAATCACTTGCTCCAACAAAATTGATAGAAGGGTTGAAATTTGCATGGTGTCTCCTGGGGTACAAGGTGTTCAGGCACAATAGTCCCTCCTCTACGCACACTTGTCCTAAGGTCTCACATCTCTGGCCTGTTTTAACAAATGTACAATGAGATAGTTCAATTAGATGATTTCCAGAATACCTTCCGACTCTCTCATTCCAGAATTCAAATAGTATGATTTAAGCACTAATATTTATTTCCCCTAATAGAAATCCATCTGAGGTCCCAACAATCACATGCCTATTTTTCTAGGCATGTTTAGAAAATGTGTTGAGATTTCCTATGCAAAAGTGGTTTCCTTTCTGTTTTCCACAAATTTATAAAAAAGTTAAAAATTAAAAAGTTAAAAAAGAGGCATACCCAGAGTTCTAACTGATCGCTCCCTCCGGACGCCAGACTGACAGCTGCCTGTGGGATCCTCCATGTCTATCTTCACTGGGATCTCTGGGCGACCATGGTGGATTTCAGAGACTTGCAGGATCCAGTGGTTTCCTATTCACTCCGGACACAAGCAGTGAACTCCTACTGAGAAACACACTCTGTGCTAGGTGCAGGGGCTGGAGAACTTTCTCAACTATGGCTTAGACATTCCTGTGAATATCCTGCCTCTGACCTCAGTGTTTGTTGGACATGTCTCCGTTGCAGTTAGATGACCAGTGCTTCCGATCCCAGTTCTGAACTTTACTAGCTGTGTGACTTAACGTCCCTCAGCACCTCTGAACATCACAGCCCAACATTTGTGAAGGGATTTTCATGTAAATTTACGTCCATATATACTCAACTAGACTTCACATCTCTCACATGTACTTACAGTATTAGCCAACAACTCAGCTTTGAAGACACAGATACACTTTAAAGACCCCAAATGAACAATCTCTTTGGCATTTGATGGACTCTTCCCTGCTAAGCTATTATTGTGATTTTAAGGAATTCCCTTTCATCTTTCTAAAATGACTCTAAATGTGACTCTCATTAAAATAGAAGACTTACATCTCAATTACAGCTTGTCCTTCTCCCTCTTTGTACATGAAAATAAAGAAAATGCCTTGGGAGGTCCTGGTCCCAAAGCACGGAGATAAAAATAGACCAGTGGGATATTACAGCCAGCGACGAGACATGGTGGCTAGCAGCCTACCTCCATGTATGAGAGTGATTTCCGCTCCTGCACTGCTTTCAAGGACAGTTGAGGAAATTGTTATGGGTTCTCCGTTTACTGTTCAAGTGCCACATTCTGCAGAAGCTCTCCTAAACTCTCATCACTGTCAGCATTATTCTGAGTAGATTCTCCTCTGCTGAGCTTCTTTTAAGATCTCCCTCTCATGTCACCATCTCTCACTGTAACGACCTTAACCCCACTACCCTTTTCCTTTTGCCTCTCCCTTGTAACGAGATACCTCACGACTTGTAACGCCTTGACCATCCCACTTCTTCCCTCTAGGCAAGATCTTCAAGAAATGCTGGTAGAAAACACTGGCTTGCTTTGGTTCAATGGTGGCTCATATTTAAGAAATGAATCAAGAAAATATTGTGCTGGCTATGCAAAAATGTCTTTAAGTGAGATAGACAAAGATAATCCATTACCAGGGATAGCTTCTGCTCAGCAAGCAAAATTGATTGTCCAACCAGATCCAAAACAAACAAACAAACAAAAGACAAAGTCAATGGTACTCTTTTGTGCCTATTTCTATTTCTAGAGGGCATGCATAAAATACCAAGTGGGAGAATAACAGATCGGGAGCAAATTCAAAAGGGAAGCCCTGAGTTCTGTCCTAGTCATGTCAAGTTTGAGATACTTATGAGGATGTAGAAGCAGAAAGGTTGAGTGGAGAGTGTGAAGTTCTGGATCTAAAGCTGGAGTTATCAGTGTATAGATGGGTTCTGAAACTGGTGGTGACTGAGATCACCCAGAAAAAAATGCACAAAGATGAACATACCCAGGGTAAAAAATGTCTAGAGAAACTCCAATATTCAACTACAGGATCGACGAGCAGAGTATACAGAATGTAGACATAGAAAGGGCAATGAAAGAGCAGAAACAAAGAGGAATGGATGTCACAGCCTCCAAAGAAAGACAAAATTTCGAGGAGATTTGGTCCTGTCAGCTATTATTGATAAGCCAAATAAATGAAGACTAAAAACTGTTTTTCAGATTCTGCCACAAAGATATTAAATCAGAGTCTTGGTAGAAAACTAATGTTCCTCTCTCCTGGGAGCAGTTTCCTTCCTTCTGAGCCTTTTTGAAACTCTCCTCTCCTCCCTACTCCATCTATGTGGTTACTCTGGGAGATGTCCATTGGTATAATTGCATCCCATCCTTTGGCCACTGTACCTTGAAACAAGGCTAAGCACCTGACCCAAAACCATGCCAATGAAATAGCTTAACTGGCAATTGAGAATTAAATGAATATTATAGTTAAGTATGGCTGCTGTTTGAATTGAGAAGTATACCAAAAAGGGTTGACTATGGCCATTTATACTCCATCCAGACCATCGAAAAGAGAAAGTTTATCTTCTGCAAGAAGAATGTATGATGGTATATGAGTTTCTACATTCAACTATTTCCATGTTTTATCTTATTTCTAGTCTTGGTTTCCATAAACCTGTATCATTACAATAAATCATTTTTGTCTCAGCTAGCTAAAGTTGGATTTTATTATTTGTAATAAGAGTCTTTTGAACAAATATATGAATTGATAACTATGACATATCTCATATTATAAAAAGGGTACACACTGTTTAATCTCCTTTAACCATGACAATAACCCAATTATTACCCATATTATAAATGGGGAACCTTGGGCACCTAGGAGTCAAGTAACTAATTTAAAGTCACACAGTCAGTGGGTACTAGATGCTGATGCCAACAGAATTTCCCCTCCACCCTTGGAAAGTTCACTGAAAAATAAACTCCCAGTAAGACAGATTAATAAGAGAAAAGTCTTTACAAATATATTGCTACCATGTGCACAAAGAGAATTACAGGGTAATTACCTCATATTTCAATGGGGTACAGATGGTGATATATCCTCTGTGATACATGGGGAAATGTGAATGATTTTAGGATGATAGTAAATGATTTTTAGGGGAATTCAATGGGTTGAGAGCATACAGTGGTCTGGGGCAAAGTCTATTGGGCTTGCAGAGTGAACAAGCTTCTATATGTGCTCAGTTAATGAACACTCAGGGAAGAGACGGGGATAATTGTTTTCTTCTTTAGAAGATCCTGACCTTAGGTAAACACAAAAACTTCAGATAACAACTTTATCCCATGCTTAGGGAGAGACAGTGGGTGAGTAGTAAGGGCAGAGCCAGAGAGACCTTGAGGTCTCATTTACAATTCAGCATCTACCAAGTACTGTATCCTGGGTTATTGGTTTCTAAGCCCCAGCATAGAGTTAGCACTTAACTCACATACTCTGCATCTAAACTTCATGCTCTTAATCACAGCACCATACCTTTGCCACAGGCAGTATTATAAGTAGCAGATGTTCAGAGTTACAATGTCATGAATAGTGAGAGCAATGAGAATGGATTCACTTTGGACTAGGGAGTTTGCAATTGTTCCATTGTAGTGAACTCATTGGTGAAGCTAACCTGCTGATTTTTCATCTCAGATGTGTGCATTGACACTAATGATTAAAGGTATTTCATCAGTTCATCATACTATGTGCATGGTTATTTTTAAATTAGATGCTATAAGCTAATTGGATATCAGGAACATACATTTATAAAAAGAAGGATTTTCTGCTGTTAACTAGAGATCTGAGACCCCAGGTAACTGGAGGTGATGACGGAAATGTAGGTTAGGGCTAACTGGGAGAAATCAGATGACTTAAGAAAATGTGAACCAGCATGTCTTTCCAAAAGATTCCTGCTTATATCCCTCAACTTGACTTTCTTCCTAAGTCTTCTTTCTAAGGGACTCTCAATTAGAATATGGCTCAGACCAGGGGAAGATTCTATGCTAGATAATAAATACTTCTAGTACAAGGATATAAAGGTATACACTTAAAAGAAATCCTCTTCGTGGACAGAATCATGTGCAGCCACATGACTGACCATGAGTTTCACTCTGTGATCAAAGAGGTGATTCTGAGAATTCATCTTCATGCACTCCATTCATCCTGTTATTCACCTTACTATATTTGTTTAACAGAATGTGATTTATTCTCCAGATTAATGACCAGTGCATGCTGCATCAACTTTTTTTCTTTTTCTTTTTTTTTTTTTTTTGGTGAAGTTTAATGCCATTATCTTGCTTTCCTCCCACCATTGTATGCTTAGAAAAATCTATAGAGTGGAATAGTTAAAAGCAGAGATTCTTATGTAAAAATATAGAGATGGAAGTCCAAACTCTACCACATATTAGTTGTGTGAACTTGGATGAATTATTCAATATTTTGATGTCTCACTCTCCTTTCCTCACAAAAGAGATAATATATTGTGGAGTCAGAACACAATGGTCCAGATCCACCATATTTTATCCCTTTTTTGAAGAATGACATAATTTTGGATTCCAAATCTTAAAATCATTTTTTGTTTGTTTAGTCACTCGCAAACATGTACTAGGTTCTTATGATGGGCCAGGACCTTAGCCAAGCAACAAACTTGACCTTGTTTTTGAGTAAATATAAATTAGTGGACAGAGAGACGTTAATTGTGTAATTACAGAAATAAGAATAAAGTTGTAATTCTGGGAGCTGCTATTATAATAAAACCTATAGTGGGAAGATGTGATCATATAGGGTATGGAAGTTTTGAAACTATGTCTATGGAAAGACTACAAGGCTGGGAACCAAGAGGTGAATGGCAGTGGATACCTATTCCTTTGTCAACTTAGTACCCACCACATTGCTGAGATTTGGTTTTCCGAGATCTATGCCTCCCTCCCCCAATTCTATCCATAGGGTTATCAAGAGAGATTCCATGTAATTAGAATATGACTCTAAATCTTGGTCACAGCTGGTCAGTACAGAGGTGGGTGTCTTACCCAGTTGGGCCAACTGAAGAGGTCTTCAGGGAATGTGGATTCCATTAAAAGAGGACAGTTAGGTCTGGCTGTTCTTTTGCACTAGAATGATGCAATTCATATGTTACTGACTGACATCATTTTGTTTTCTGTTTTTCAGTTTAGGAAAGAGACAGTCAGTGTGCAGCAAGAGAAAAGAGAGAAGGAAACATGTGGAAAGACCCAAAGGTAAACATGGAGAGAAGAAAATTTGGTTCCAGATGTGGCTGAAATGCTAGATTCATCTGGACTCCATTCTTGGGTTATTTGACACACTCTATATCCTAATGAGAATGTTCCTTTTTAGATTGTTAGTTTATTCAGTTTGAGTCCCTGTTGCTTTCTGTTCTGATTTCTGCTGTATTATTGTCACCAAATAATAGAGTTCTAACAAAACTCAGTATAAATAGTGATGTGAAGGGGTGGGAGCAGGAACTAGACTAGAGCAGGCAAAGAGTGACGAGGAAGTAAAGAAGTCGAATAGCAACTATTTCAACAGATCTGGCTGTCAAAGTGAAGCTGGGGACATGGTGGAATGGAGATAGAGCGGTAGAGATGGCTTGTGACCAGGTTGCTCCCCTGCAAAGGTATAGATTTGTGGCTGCAAAGCAGCCACTTGCAAAGATGAGCTGTAAGTTCGTTTCCTTTTGTTTGGATTATTTAATTTTGTTAATTTTAAGAATGAAGACACAAGAGCTGCCTGAATGCAATGGGAAGTAGATCGGTTAACCTTTGCTGCATAACAAGTGGACCTAAAACTGGGTGACTTGAAACTGTAAGTATTTTTAGTTCTTGATTCTGCACATCGACAGTCTGGGCTGGGTTCAGTCAGATGATTCTGCTAGTCTGAACTGTTCTTACTCGCGTTATCATTGCAGTCAGTAGTCAGTCAGTGGGCAGTTTTCTGGGGCTGGATAGTGTATAATGGTTGACCTTCATGGGTGGCAATTAGCTTCCTGCCATCTAGGGTCAACAGGCAACCAGACTACATGTCTTTTGTCATCTCGTAAGCTCATCTAGGCTTTCTACTTTTTGACCAAAGCAAACCACATGCCCAAACCTGGAGTCAGAGTCGATGTTGAAGGGCATTAGCAAAGGGTGTGCACTCGGGGAGGCGTGAACGAATCAGGGCCATTATGGAATTCAATTTGCCCAAAAGGCATAGAGAACGAATATAGAAGAATGAGATAGGATAACTTTTTGAGATGGTGATATATAGTCCTCAGGTCCATTTAGCCTTTAAATAGAAGGCAGATTTGCTAGGAGTTCAACAATTTAAAATGCATGATTTTGGTGGCATTTCAAATAAAATGTTGGTGGCTGATGCAGTGTTTTGTTTTCTTGAGCTCTTATCATTTATTTCTCATAGAAGCTGCAAAAGGAGGCCTTCCATTTTAGAAACCGGGACAGCCCGCTGCCAGTAGTGTGCTCAGCTCAACTCTCTAATTACTGTCATGCTGACGGAGGTTAAATATTTATGAAGAATGTGCTTTTTATCACCCAATCTAATTTTTAAACTCAGATTTTCTGATCTCATTGAGATGTTAATAACCTGTGATTCCCCCCCTTCCTTTAGGTTTTTTTTTTTTTTTTTTTTTTGGCAGAAGTCAAAGATCTCTGTGTTCTCATTTATTTTGTAAAGGGTGACACATTTATGGGGATAACTACGGCATAAAGGGAATTGCCAAGAATGAAAAGTGGAAGGAATTGACAGGAACCTACTTTCAATTCAGCCAACAAAAATTGTTGGTAGCAGTACTGGAGAGCGAATTTGAACAATTTGATTGTGATACTAGTTCTGCCACTTTTTTAGCATTGTTATGGTCTCGACAAATGAACCCCACTGAGACTTAGTTTTCTTCACTGCTAAAATGAAGATGACTTTATCATACCATACCTGGGCAAGGCAAGGAATGACATAGGGACCTTAACAATGTTGCTTTAGAGGTAAACTCACCTCCACAGTCAGTGGAACTTATAATAAGAAGGGCAAATGGTTTCAGAAAAAGTTTAGGGCAAAGCCTATGAATTGACAAGCTGTGGTTGAGCACCCAACATTAAGTTCTGCTTTGTAGATAGTCAGTCCTTGCTTCCAAGTGCCTATTGCCTCACTGAGGAAAATAAATATGCACATATGATAATGACAAGGAGAGGTCCAAGTGTGTAAATCACACTTTAACCTGTGGAATTGACTATCGGTGACTGCATTTTTTAGAGGAGGGCAGCCCACTCTGACTCTGTGGCTACATTCAGCTTTAGAGTCAGCCATATCTGAGTTTGATCCATTCTTTTCTTACTATATGACCTTATGTGAGTCTAATTACTCCCTGAGTTTTGGTTTAATAAAACAATCATAACCATAGCGTAATAACTTTGAGTTGTACACTTTCCATGCACCATACTAAATAGCTTTAAAGGATTAGTTTAGTCAATCCTCACCTCCATTTTGAGAATAAGTGTCTCTTCATTTACAGAAGAGAAAATTGAGGCACAAAGTGGTTAAATTATTTTCTCCAAGTTATAGCACAATTAAGGGAGCAGCTGAGACATGAGCTAATTTCCTTGCTCCATATCCTTTGCACTTGCCCGCCGTGGCATTGTCATCTCACCGCCAGGGAGAGTAAACTTCTCTCAGAGTTGCTGCAAAAGCTGAATAGAATAATAGATGTGGAAGAGCTTTGTGAGCTCTTGGAAACCTCACTAATGGGAAGAACAGCTCCATTTCCCTGCTCTAAACTCCTTCCTCTCCATCTTTTATTGTCTTAGGTGCATAATCCTGGGGACCTAAAGGATACTGTATAAAGTGGACATGATGATATTGTTCATGATCTACCTACCTCACAGGATGGAAGCGAAAAATCAAGTGAGATTACATATGTTAAAAGACTCCATTGTAGGTGCAGAACGCATTTTATTTACTTAGTTAACCATTTGCCTTTCTGTCAGCGTTCTAGTTTCTTTTCTTGTATAAAAGCTTCCCAGATGTCCCCAGACCATTTGAAAACCTTGTAGATCTACTAAATAGGTTCATTTATTGATTCAACAAATGTTTATTGCACGCCCGTATATCTCAGGCACTGGGGATTTTGTATAAACAAGACAGAGGAGATTCAGGCTGTCATGGAACCTATGTTCTAGTAGGGTGTCCACAGGCACTATACAAACTAGAAAATAAATGAGCAGATTAAGCAGAATAAGTTCGGAGAGAGTCACTTTCTAAGAAGAAAATAAAAAAAAAGGATGTGACGGAAACTGACCTCTATGAGTTGTCCTAGAGGCAGTGGTGAAAACAAAAATCATTCAGAACGAGTGCTCCTGAAGCTGAGAACCGAATGATCGGAAGGATGAACAAAGCTGGGGTGTTTAAGACACAGCAGGAAAGCCAGTGAGCAAGAGAGATGGAGGTCGCGGTGGAAGTCAGAGAGGAAGGCAGGATCCAGATCAGGGAAGACTTTGCGGGCCAGGTCAAGAGTTTCCATTTGATCTCAAGAGGAATAAAGAGGCATTGGAGGGATTTAAGCAAAGGCGCCATGACACAATGGGGACATTGAACAACCCCCTTTTGCTTCGGCTGTGGCATAGATGGTGAATGATGATGTGGCCAGAGCAGAAACAAAGGCAGTGAGATTAATTTGGAGACACTCTTACACACACAAGAGAGACGGTTCTAGCTTGAACTAGGCGTCACAGTGATGCCTTCAGCACATAGGGTCTAATATTTGTAAGAGTTCTGTTGAGGTACGGCATAAACTTCCACCTTGACTGTTACACCTTTACCATCAGAAACCAGGTCAGATACCTCCTTTTACTTCCTTGTAAGCATTTTTGTGCATGAGTCAATAATAAAAATAAAAAATGCATTTCCAGAAGAATTTTATGCCCCCAGTCCCCAAAGCTCTGCTTTCTATTTCAAAAGATATTCAGATCTTAGACTTTGGCAGATGTGTACATTTTGAGAAAAAGCAGAAGCAAAAATTAACAAGTCTAGTGTGAAATTCATTGCCGCTGTTTCATTTCTCCTCCCTCAACAGAGCAGCGCATGCCACGCTCACTTTAGCGATGATCAGCTTTTTTTTTTTTTTGATCTTGCCAAATTGCGTTAGTTTCTATATTTATCTCTTTTCTGCCTCCGGGAATGACTCTTAATGATACATTTGGGGAATAGCTCCACCCTCTCTTCCTACATTCCCTGCTAACCCTCTGTGTGTGCTTTTGAGGCACTAAATTTACTATTGTCTCACTGGGTAGCACTGTGTAGTTTTGGACAGTCATTCCCCAACTGGGTTTCATCTCATCACAAAATGTATCAGTCACCCTAACTTTTCATTAAGGGGCCAAAGAGGCAAATGTTTCTCTGGGATTTGTTTTGTCGCATAACTGTCAAACTGTAGGTGTTAGGAATGGGAGGTACAGAGGGAGTGTCAGAGCTCTGAACCCCCATAGGCACCATGCTTTGTCTTCAGACCAAATAAAATGCCTTCCTTTTATAAGTTCCAATATTTTTTTCAAATGCATATTAATAACGTTTGGTAGAATACAATCTAGATATATTTTACATTTTTATTAGCTTATGATAGTCTTTTGTCGTGTTTTGCTCAATATGGACCCCAGATGTATAAGCACTTTTCCATGGTGGTTGCAATGTGGTTAGACTCTAAAAAGGCCGCTACACAGGGTGAGCATTTTCAAAATTGCAGGCTGCAGAGTCAGGTACCTGTATTTCTGTGCCTGCTGCACTGTGGTGAACTCTAGAACATCAGGGCGAAGCTTGACACTGTCTGTGTCCTCCACATTGTGAAGCACAGACCCTGGGAGCTTTTAGGAAAGAAAAAAGAATCACATTCCTGAGTGGTGTGTACTACTGCACTAGGCATACTGTTTTCTAGACTTGGGCTGCTAACGCAATTCATTCTGAAACAAGTCACTGAAGGGGGCAGTTTCATGATGACAATTATAATTGATAATGATCATCTTCCTTTTATAGATGAAGGAACAGGCCCAGAGAAACCTGGAGCTCAGGGAGATTAAGTAACCTGCCTAAGTTTGAAGCTACTCAGAGGCAGAGGCTGAACTGGAGCTCACAAATTTGAATCACAATCTCTCAGTAAAACCTCACGTTGTTCCAAATAAAAGTATGTCACACCGGTAATGAACAAATGACCTTGCAACGCCATGTTGCAGACATCTCAAACATCTCTACTCCTGCGGCTGGGACATCAGCCCCTTCTCAGGGCTTCATGCCAGCCTGAGAAAAGATGGCAAGGCAGTGGAGGAAGGAGGAGGAATGTGTAATACCATTTGTTTCTCTAATAGTCCTGTGACACCAATATTTAATTTTCTCACTAAGGATATTTCCAATTGTGTCAGCAGAGCCAAGGAAATTGCTCATTGCAGAGAAAGGCCATATTTATGCTTCCATTAGGGAAAGAGCAGAATGATGTTGTGCAATGGTATAGTTAATGCCCTTTGCCAAGAACAGACAGCATCTGATATTTACTATTCTTCCCTTAACTCATCCTGCCTCCATTCCCCACCCTGTGCGGTACAAACAGCCCATAGCATTCTTGCCTAGCCCCCTAAAAGGAGAAAAGAACCAGAGGCTGACCCAGACCCTCACGGCTATGCTACATCCTTGCCTGAGTCTTCAGACAAGTCACTTTCTTTTTCTGATTTTTAAAATAAAAATCACAATCTTATATCGCAAGATCATTTTGAAGATTAAATAGGATGGATGATAAAATGTAAGGTACAAAGTTTGTTCTGCTATGGTGGTACCTGCCTTGTAGATTTCACTAGTTTCGTCATAGGCATTCTGAAGTAGTGACATAATGGGAAAAGCACTGGCTAGAAGGCAGTTCTGCCTGAGGTCAAGTTCTGACTCTGCCACTTACCAGATTTGTGACATTGACACCTCTCTGAGACTTCTTGTTTGCATTACCGTGGCCAGTTCTTGATTCTAGAGACCTCTGCTTCCCTCGGTGAGAAATACTTGCCCCTCTGCCCCCAGGCCTGGCCCAGCCTGGGTTGGTACTCGGGTCCATCATTGGGTCAGCTGGATTCTAGACCTGTTCTTATCTGTGGGACATCAGGTATCGGGATTTGAGCATCATCTCTTATGTCTGAGTCCCTGTCTCAGCAGCCCCTTCCCCATAGACTGCAGCCCTGCCTTGCCTCTAATAGCCAAACGATACCTATTGATTGGATTGCTTAATGGGTGTCCATCACTGGGAGCACATAAGTGGACGAAATAGCTCCTGCCCTTTGGAAGATCAGCATTTAAAGGAGAGAGACGGAAATTTTAATAAGAGAAAACAAAACGCGTATTGGATGTCTCCTGCCGGTTAGGGACTCTACTAGCCCTTTACTTAAAGCTAGTTCTGATATGCTTGCTTTTGTAATCCAAATATGTTCCCAAAAGATTGATCTATCAGGGGACAGTTTGAGTATAATGCACGTTTTGTGTTTGCTTAGCAGGATTTTGTCCACAAGAAACACTAGTAAACACAGAAAACTGTACCCGCGTGAGCTGGGGCATGTAGAAATACACACAATGTACACAGGCAACGCCTTGAGTATCTTCCAGTCGCTGCCATCCATAGCCTATGTAGTGTGCCCGTCACATCTGGTGTGACGACTTTCCATCGAATTTCGCATATCTTCCTTTCCTCCACTTCACAATGGCTCAGAAGCTGCCAACTTCAGGTCCTTTTCAAGATCAAGGGCCATCTTTATTAGTATTCCATCTCTTAATAAGTATGAAAATGTGTTACTACTTTTATGAGGTTTCTACCTTTTTAGGCAAAAAGTGTTCGTGATAAAGTTTGTGAGTATTGTGCCCCTAACCCAATTTTTCTTACTATAAACCCTGCTGTTCCTACAACATAATCACACAGTTACAATGATATTTTAGGAACTCTTACATCACATCATAGCAAAACTGATTATACATAATCTCATTTAGTTTAGCTTAATTGAGACAGGTGGGTATTATGTCTGTGTTTATTATGTGAGTGTTATTTTTCCCAATTTGCAACTGTAGGAATTGAGGCTCAGATTGATCCAGGTCACCATCTACAATGTATAGAGCTGAATTTAAGACCCAGGTCAGTCTGACTCCCAAGTGTGGCTATTAGCCATGGTGCTTTGAGGATGGAAGAAATCTACTTCCTTAATACTCAGGAGATTCACAGAGTCAGGACCAAATACTCACAGAACGTTTGAAGATTTCCAGCCAACATTTTCAGAGCTTGGCTACTAACCAGGGTAATTTAAAGTGTGACGCAGCCCACTAAAGTTGATAGCATCTTAGAGAATGGAATCCAAGTCTTCCACTTGGAAAAATACGGGCATTCATTAGTTCCTTCCCCGAAAAGGTTGGACAGTGATCCAGGAACTAGAGAGTGCCTGGGATATAACACTGAGCAATGCAGTCTTCCTCCCTGCCTCACTCTGCTTAGAGGAGCCAATTCCTGGGAACGGAGGGGGTTCCACACATTAAGGAAAGGAAGTATTCCAAACACAACGGTGTGATGGGTAAGGCCAAAATATGCTGGAAACAGCTGTAAGGTCTGTGTGGAAATGCAGGGATCATTCGGGGAGAAAATGGTACAATTCATATTGCACTGGATTGAGAAGGAAAGTACGACGCATGAAGAAATTGAGGCAGCCAGTTCAGTTAGAGAAGCCTAACTAGGTAGGAGATGTACATGATTAAGGAATGTTTTGTTAAAATAAGGGGAAATTAGCCCATGCAAATACAAAAAACAAGGAGAAAGAAACTGAAGTTAGCATTGGGGGAAGCTGGTGCACCAAATTCCTGGGGAGCTTCCTCCCTGAACTCCTGCACCTCCCTAGAGAGGGAGTTATTCCGAAAGCACCTCCCCTCTGATCATGGTTATTTACCCTACACCGGACAGCCAACATTCTGTGGAATTGAAAGACTTTCCAGTGTGTATCAGGTGTGATTCCAGCATTCAGACTTCCTGACTTGCCATGTATGACAGGTGCACACACAAAGCCACTGGCCTCAGACTTTCTTTCCCATCTCTAATCGACCTGACGATTATTGGCAAAGTGTATGTTATATGAATTTCACTTCAATTAAATATATCTTCTGTGTGTCACTTAGAATTGTCATGTGCATACATATATACGTATGTGTACACCTGTATATATATATATATATGTATACGTATATATGTGTATACATATATGTATATACATGCATATATACATACACATATATGTATCATATCATAGAAAACCATTGATTTTCTGCATATTGTTTCTGAAAACAACTTTAAGTAAGATGAAATCAATTTAAAAAACATACTGAATACAAAAATAGTACAAGTAGTGGCTACGAATAGCCTGAACTTTACAGAAGGTACAGGAATTGCTTGGGAAACACTTATGCAGGCAAATAGCTTAACAGGAGATACTGTTGTTTCATATTTAAAGTAGGAAATAACAACGATCTCACAGGTTTTTATAAGTTTGACATTAAATTGTAAATGTGGAATCTAGACACTCCGCAATCTTCTTGTCTTGTGAATACAGATGGAATTCCATAAGCGTTATTCATCTAAATTTCCAGTACAATCTTGTCATTTCAGTCCCCTTCAAAGTCCACCTATCATTCCAGTATTATTTCCTGGATGTTTTGATCAGTTTCCCAGATGCTTATAATGGGCTGTGGCACCAGAGTCAAGGGTGCCCGTGCCTCCTTCTACTGGTGTGTGGTCTAAGGCACCCATCCTAGCAGTCCTTCTAGGTGAACACTGCCCTGCTGGAGAGATATCCTCCAGGGCATTTCAGCTGTCCAGTCCCTTAGGTGCGTCAGGTGGGTTGCTGCAGCCTTCAAGGTCCTCTGAATGCTTCCAGAGAAGAGCTCCTCTTGGTGCTGTTTGAATCCCTTCATTCCTAAGGGCTCAACCCACAGACGGTGCCACCCGCCTGAGACTCGCCCACAATGAACATCCCCCTATTATTTTTCAGTCAAGAAAGAAAAGGGAGATGCCCAGTATGAGCGAATAGATGCTTGCAGACCAACAAATTCAGCTTTTTTTAGACAAGCCAGGCAAACCTGAGCTCCGGTCAGGTAGAATCATGCGGACACGTAGCAGTTTCTTATCAAAAGTTGTTCGGGACCCTTACTAGGAATTAAGACACAGATGCCCCCACAACTGCTCTATGCATTCACATTGCACGTTCTACTGCAGGGTGAGGTCACCTCCTGGGTCTCATCATCATGAATAGCACTTGGACAGTCACAGAGCACTTGTCCATATAGCCTCAAAAACTATCACAGCAACCTTGGAGTTTATGTAATATTTACCTTCCTTCACAGGTGAGGCAACTGAGACTAAAGAAAATCAAGTGACATTACTACTGACAGAGTTCATCATTGCTAATGCCAAATGCTCTGGATTGAACCCCACGCCAAAGTTCTTATGCGGAGGTCTTAAACCTGAGTACCTCAGAATGTACCGTATTTGGAGAAAGGCTTTTTACAAGACTTAAAATGAGGTCACTGGGGTGAGCCTTAGTCTAATACAAATAGTGTCCTTCTAAAAAGATGAAATTTGAAGAAAGATAAAGCACACATGTGAAGATAAAAGCAGAAATCAGAGTACCGGTCCTCCAAGCCTTCGAAGAAAAGGGATTGTCAGCAAACCGCCTGAAGCTTGAAGACAGGTGTGAGACAGATTCTCCCTCACAGCCACAGAAAGAACCAGCCCTGACAACACCTTGATCTTGGACTTCTGAGACACATTTTTGTTGTGTAAGCCACCCCGTCTGTGGTACTTTGTTAGAGCAGCTTTGGCCAGAGATTCCAGTAAGGCTCAATGCATGTCTGTCTAAAGCACAGCACTTATCACCCACTTACAAGCAGGCTGAGAGCCAAGAAGGGCACACACACACACACCACAGACACACACACATCACATACACACACACACACACACAAATATACATGTACCTTTAAGTTACTACAAAATTTCAGAAACTAAAGCTCATGTACAACTCTCCAAGGACCACTCTCAGGCCATCATGTAGCATCCGTTGAGGATTATTGTATTCATAGTTCTGACCAATGTGGCAATGTATTTTCCAATCAGTTAGAGAAGAGATAGATTGAAGTTAGAGAAGGGATAGATTGAAGAAAACATAAGCTAACATGTGCTAAGCATTATGTTTATGACTTGCAGTGATAACAGAATATTTCTTTCTAACAAAACCCTTCTGATTTACAAATGTGTGTTAAAATATGCAACTAACATAAACTGTCTCCAAAAAATCCTGGAATTTCAAAAGAACAGTAGTCTATAGAAGTCAAAGGTAAAATCTTGGTTACCTAAAATTATTCTTAGGATTCCACTGCATTGCTTTTCTCTTTTCAAATTAGTTTTTTAAATTGATATATAAACTTGTATATATTTATCATGTAAAACATACATGTTTTGTAGCATATATACTTTGTAAATGGTTAAATCTAGTTAATTAGCAAATGTTTTACTTCACATAGCTATTATTTTTGTGATGAGAACACTTAATATCCACTCTCTTAACATTGTTCCAGAGTATAATATATACTATTTTATGTAGTCACCATGCTGTACAATATACCTTTTGAATTTATTCCTCTTATCTGAGTGTATATATGTATTCTTTGATGAACATCTCCTCAAACTTTTCTTTTCCCTAACCAGTCAGCCTCTGGTAACCACTATTCTACTTTCTACTCTTATGGGACAAACATTTTTAGATTCTACGTGTGAGTGAGGTCATGCAGTCTTTTTCTTGCTGTCACTGGCTTATTTCAATTAACATGAGGTTTCCTGGGTTCATTCATGTTGTCACAAATGGCAGAACTTCCTCATTTTTTTATTGCCGATTGGTACTTCATTGTGTATATGTACCACATTTTCTTTATCCATTCATCCATTAATGAATAATTAGGTTGTTTCCATATCTTGGCCGCCATGGCACATAATGCTGCAGTAAATATGGAAGTGCAGATATCTCTTTGATACACTGATTCATTTTCTTTGAGTATATACCCAGTGTTGCGATTGCTGAGTCATATGGTAGTTCTATTTTTAATTTTTTGAGGAATCTCCATACTGACTTTCATAATGGCTGCGCTAATTTACATTCTCATCAACATCATGTAAGAGTTCCCTTTTCTTGTGAAATTAAACAGCATTTCAGTTCAGCATAATGATAAATATGATGATCCCCCAAGACATCACAAAAATAAAGATAGTTTTCCAAGTGTCCTGTCTTAGAACGCAGGAAACTATGCTTTATCGCAATGAAAAAAAACTTTACCAAGTATATTTATAATTCTAGATTTAAAGGCTTTAATGAGCCAAGTTTTGTCAATCCCCCAACATTTAGTCACTCTGGAAATCATAATTTTCTGAGATCCAGGGAGGTAAGCTTTGCCTGAACAAATCCTACCATGTTCTCTCCTCCACTACCACTTAGGCACAGCCACTTAGAGAACAGAAGAGTGTTAATCACTTTTCCTAGAGTTGTTTTTTAAGACTGTTTTCTAGGATGCAGAGTGACCAGTTTTCTGCCTCTAATTAGCAAACTCATCATTTGAAGTGTGACCTAGACCAGGCCAGCAGACTTTCAACGAATTTCTCGACAATGCCTGACTCCAGTTGTGTTCCTTGCGAGTTAAACTCATCCCACAAGTATTTATAAGAAGCCTGCACAAGGACAAGCTCAGTGTTAGGAGGAGCTGTCAGTGGAAGTGGAAGACAACACAGACATCTACACACCTGATGTTTGGGGAGTGGAGGAGAAGGAGACCGGCTCAGGATAGGGAAGGGCAGATGGGGCAAGATCCATGAGTCTTGAACTATGAGTTTCTAGGGCTGCCATTACAAGGCAACACACACCGAGTAGCATAAACAACAGAAAGTCACTGTCTCTCAGTTCTGGAGACTGGAAGTTCAAGAACAATGTGTGGGTGGCATCGATTTCTTCTGAAGGCTATGAGGGAAGGATCAGTTCCAAGCCTGTCTCCCTGGCTTTTAGATGGCCACCTTAACCTTATGTCTCTTTACATTGTCTTTCCTCTATGTGGGTCTCTGTGTGCAAATACCCCCCCTTTTAATAAGGACACCAATCACTCAATCAAGACCCACCCAAATGACCCCACTGTAACTTGATTACTTCTGTTAAAATCTCTATCTCCAAATAATTTCACATTCTGAAGTACTAGATGTTAGAACTTTGAAACATGAATTTGGGGAAGACATAATTCAGCTGACAGCAGGTGTTATTTCAGCTTTAAACCCTGTTCTTTACCCCAGGTTACTCAAAACAGCCAAGAAAAATGATAAGAAAGAGGGTGTGTGTTTCCTGAGCTCTGAGGAAATGAGAGGAGAGAATATGTGATATACTACGCTCTGAATTTCTATGACCCACAGTCTCCTTCAGTTTCCTTAAATGAATGCATTGCTTCTCTCCAAGGAAATGAACTTGATTGACTCTAGCTAGTATTAAGGAAAATGGCCTCTGGGCTTCCCTTAACTGTAACTTAAAGAAATCCTAGTGTGATAAATCCTTGTTCATATTAGTGCTTTGCTGAGGGCTAAGTACCATATTCTTGCTCATGAGATGAGGATAGTAAAATTGCCAAGAATGGAATCACAAGTAGCAGATTTGGGCAGCACGTGTGTGAACGTAGCAAACATCTGAAAGAGGAATTTGTTTTTAAAGTTCACCTAACATGTATCAGTTATGGCTGTTACCATGGTTAATATTACTGTTCGCCAGGGTGTAGGTGAAGAAAACAGGCTTCTGAATCAGACAGCCCTTGGAATGAAGCCCCTGCTCTGAGGTCTACTTGTGATACTCAATCCTGCTTAAACCAATAAATCCTCTCTGAGTCTTAGGGCCCTCATCTGTAAAATGGATTAATGATTCCTACCCCCACTGGGATTCTTGTGAAAATTAAACATGTTCACTGACATTTATTAAATGTTAAAAATGCACAAAAATAGAAAAACCAAATAAAATTAAAAGATTGCATCTTTCACCTATTGCACAATTTATGTTGGGGTCTTCACTGAAGACTCAGCATATTATGCTGTTAAACAAAAAAAATAAAAATATATTAGCTACCACTTTTCTTCCTTCCATGTTTAATGTTCTTATATTAATGTCTTCAGTGAGGAAGGATCTGTATAATTAGCCATTCAGATATGAAATCGTTTTCAAAGTAGAGAAAGATGATTAATTTGTTAATGGATGAGTATGTTCACTGGTTAATGAATTTTATGACTTGGTTAAATTCTGTACCTGTTCAATGAGGTTTTATTTTATATGTATTCACTAAGCACAGATTTTCATTATGTAAATTGTACTTTATGAATATTTATTTGGTAGAGTTCCATTTTTTAGCATTTAAATGTATTTAATGCCCTTAGATGAATTTTGATGTTCTATGGAAAGCAGAACAGAAGTAGTGATGCCTGCCATGAATCCTTGTTTGAAGAAAAACACTCTCCACCATTAAAAAAAAAAAAAAAAGTGAGGGCCTCACTTCTCAGAGCAGTGACCTGTAAAAAGCAAAAACAGAAACAACAACAAAAAACACCTTTAGTGAATGAATTAGTAAGTTGCTGTAGGAGTAAAATAATTAACATCAGCTGATGGACACAGATGGGATTCTTAAATGAGCAGACCCAAGACATGGTTCTTTCAGAACTTTTAAGTGTATGTGCACAGTTTTTTTTGTTTTGTTTTTTGTTTTTTTGTTTTTTTTCTTTCTTTTTTTCTTTTTGAGACAAAGTCTCTCCCTGTTGCCCAGGCTGGAGTGCAGTGGAGCGATCTTGGCTCACTGCAAGTTCCGTCTCCCGGGTTCATGCCGTTCTCCTGCCTCAGCCTCTCAAGTAGCTGGGACTACAGGTGCCCGCCACCACACCTGGTGAATTGTTTTGTATTTTTAGTAGAAATGAAGTTTCACCGTGTTAGCCGGGATGGTCTCGATCTCCTGACCTCGTGTTCTGCCTGTCTCGGCCTCCCAAAGTGCTAGGATTACAGGCGTGAGCCACCGCGCCCGGCCGGGTTGTGTTAAACATTTAACATGAATTAGCTGCTCTAATCTTTACAACACCTCTAATGACATTAGACCCCCTTTTACAGATGAGAAAGGTAAGTTGGAGATGAAATTGATTTCTTAAGTCACTAAGATGCTGTGAGACTAAGCATGACCCCGTGCAGTCTGACTCTGGATATCAGTGATTGTGCTTTGCATGAGAACAGGTGCAGGCTGGAATAGAGTAAATGTGTTTTCACTCGGGAACAGGGTCTATCTGGGGAGAGGAAAAAATGTCATTATAGCGATAGGTTAAATTTATTGAGGGCTTATTATGGGCAGGCACTTCACATGTCATACCCTAGTTACCCCTCAAAATAAACCATTGAAATGGGTATTATCATTCTCATTTTACTGCTAAGAAAACTGAGGCACAGAGAAGTTGTCTTTGTTCATTTAGGTTGTTATAACACAACATGATACTGGGTGGTTTAATTATGTATCGCAGTATTGGAGGCCAGGAAGTCCAAGGCCAAATGGTCAACAGGTTTCAGGTTCACTGAGAGTTTACTTTCTGGTTCATAGATGGCCATCTTCTCACTGTTACCTCACATGGCAGCAAGGAGAGGGATCTATCTGGAACCTCTGTGATGAGGGCACTAATCCTGTTCATGCAGGCTCCACCCTCATGACCTAATCATTGGCAAAAGGTCTTACTTCCCAATACCACTATATTGAGGATTGGGTATCAACATATAAATTTTGGGAAGAACACGGACTACAGCAGAAGCTATGTAACTTGCCCAAGTTCAAATGGTTACCAAGTGATGAAGCCAGAATTGCAGGCTCATTACTACGCTGCTAGACTCCCACATGAGTAGGGGGCTGAGTCTGCTCACATATTGCTTGCCTTGAGCAGAAATAGCTTAGACACAGGAATAAGTCTGATTCTGAATAGGATGTCCTGGGGTCCACTCTGGGATGGGGATGTCAGAAAGACACAGGTGTGAGCTGACACTTGTGGTTTTTTCTCAGGATTCCAAAATTAATTTTACTTAACTTTTAGTTTATCTTTTCAGTGGAAGACATGCAGAAAAGAAGTATAAAATGGCATACTGTAGTATACAGTATCCAGATAGACCTTCTTCCTGAATGGAAACACATCTACTGTATTCCAGGCTGCTCCTCTTCTCATGACTACTATAATGGCATATTATAGTACGTAAGCCATTAGCACAAACTTACGGTTCAGGAAAGCAATCAATTGCTGTGCTACTTCACAGAACTCTTTTAACTCAGACATGGGCCCATCTCACTGTGAGATGCAGTCACTTAGTCCAAGACTGCCCCCCGGCCCCACAGAAGTTTAGCATTATCAAGAAATTGTGGTGCATTGTGCCCATGTACTTGTTGACATCAGAGCTTGTCATTCCCAAAGGCCCATTAAGAAGGAAAGTGGAGCCAGGCCTGGTGGCTCACATCTGTAATCACAGCATTCTGGGAGTCCGAGGGGTGTGGATCACCTGAGACAGGAGTTCGAGACAAGCCTGTCCAACATGGTGAAACCCCATCTCTACTAAAAATACAAAAAAATTAGCCAGCCGTGGTGGCGGGTGCCTGTAATCCCAGCTACTCAGGAGGCTGAGGCAGGAGAATCACCTGAACTCGGGATGCGGAGGTTGCAGTGAGTCAGGATCACACCACTGCACTCCAGCCTGGGCAACAAGAGTAAAACTCTGTCTCACAAAAAAGAAAAAAAAAAAAAAAGAAAGAAAGAAAGAAAGAGAAGTGGAGAACAATAATTTAAAAGAAGGGTTTTTAGGAATAACAAAATATTCAACAATACTCCTTTTAAGAAAACAATAAGATTCATTGTTCTTAAGAGGATAGTATAATACTTCCAGAATTTATAGCAACAGGAAATAGTACTTGCTGGATGGATTGTATAATGCAGGTGATAACCAAGGGACTATTCGATGACACTTTCCAGGTGTTCTGGCATAGTTCAAAGGAGTCATTTAAAGATCAAATAGGCAAGGAAATCAACAGAGCCAGAGGGGTATCACATGGCCTAAAATATGATTTATCATCAGAACCTAGATTCAATGGAAAAAATTTAAAAATCTTTAAACAAAAATACAAAACAAAACAACAAAATAACACCCCTATAACAAGGTCTACCAATGATATTAGTCATAGGTGGGACTGCCAACTTCCCATGGGTCATCTATACTTCCTTAGAAATAAATAAATCGATGGAAATTTTCTACTAGAAGATTTTGAAAACCCTGAAGATCATTGAAGACTTATAATGTGGAACACAGCCGAGATGGTGAGGGCAGCAACTTAATTAGAATATCAGGCTCATACATGACCATTTATTTAGGTACTTCTGCACATCAGCAATGTAGACCTTTACATTCATGATTTCATTTAATCCTCACAATAAATCCCAGGAAAGGAAAATCATTCTTGATTCCAATTGAAGAAATCAAACACAGAGCAATTAAGAAAATTGTCAAGAAAATTGTCTAAAGGGACACAGCTCATTAGGAGGAGAACCAAATTTTACCCACTTCAAGGTAAAGGCCATTCTGTTCTGAAACTAGAGCCCTGCCTTTATTATTCAATTTTAAACATGGCAACAACAACAACAGAAACTTGTTCTTTAACTATCCATGATGGGTTTAAGCAAAGAACAATTAGAAATAGTTGAAAATGAAGTATGCTTCATTGAAGATCAAATTGTAGTGCCAAAGAAAGACCTCCTTGACTCATTCTTCTCCTCTTCAGGCAGCTTCAGACGTAGGCAGTGGCAGCAACTGAAGATGAAGTTCATGAGTAATTCCGGGATCCAGATAACCAAGCTAGGACATCAGAACATTTTATCTTGACCCACAGGAACATATGGGGAAATGTCAAACCAGGCAAAGCTTCTGAATGGAATTTCCCGTCTGTTCTTCGAAAATCTCAGGCAAGGAGTAGAAATACCATTGCAAGTGAGAGTAGTTCCATTCACTTCTGGGAGACAAACTTACGAGCAACCGATTCAAATAAATCAGAAGAGGTACCCAGATAGGAGTGGGATATATTATTTATGATCTTTATGTACCAGCTAATGTCCTCCGTCCTTAAATATGAACTCACTTAGTCCGCCAAGCGACTCATGACTCAGGAATGGCTAATTCTCACATTTTCACATAATTAAATAAAGGCTGAGGGCTATCAAGGCATCTGAGGTCTCACAGCTGATAACTGCTGGAGCCCATTTACATACACATCTGTCTAACTCATCTGTCCAGGTAAGTGACACTGAGGAGGCGTCTAAACCCTTTCCACCACACGGAATTAAATAAAAGACCAGAGGCAAGTTTTGCTCTAGTGAAGAAGTCTCAGGATACAACAGCTGTCTGATTTCAAGTCAGGGAAAAAAAAAAAAAAAAACCGATAAAGGCTAAAATGCTTTGCTTAAATGGGGAGAGAAGGTGTTCCAAAAAAAAAGTGTTCCTAGGCAAGTTAAGCTCCTGAATAACTCAAGAGGCAACACAGCTTAGAGAGGAAGCAGATGGAGACTCCTGATTTCCATTGCCTGAGTTTGCACCTCAGCTTTGCCACCCCCAAGGTTGGTGAATTTAGGTGAACACCTAGGACTTATGATGGTGCATGCATTTGGTTCAGGTCCGCTGAGAACCAGTGCCAAGATATGATTAAACACATAAGACATTTATTAGAAGAGTGTTTTAGTCAGCTTTTGGTACCATACTAAATGCCATAGACCAGGTGGCTTAAACAACAGAAATTTATTTTCTCACACTTCTGGAAACTGGGAAATCCAAAATCAAGGTGCCAGCCAATTTAGTTTCTGGTGAGAACTCTCTTCCTAGCTTGCAAACGCCTACCTTCTCACCAAGTCTTCACATGGTAAAGAGAAAGAGAGATAAAGAGAGGCCACAGTCCTACCCCATTAAGGTCATACTCTTATGAACTCATTTAACCTTCATTATCTCATAAAGACTCTATCTCCAACTACAATCACATTGCCCGTTAAGGGTTCAACATTTCAATATGGGTTGGGGAAGGGAGGTACACAATTCAGTCTATAGCAGGGAGGGAAGGGTGGGGGAACTGTCAGATCTCTATATGGGTCTGACAACTGTGAAAGAAGAGAGAGAAAGAAAGTCTTGAGTAGGAAGGATTTTTGACTGTAGCACAGTTTCAAGAAAGATCTGGCCAGGCTGATAGAGCTCAAGAGCTTGAGCCAAAGCCATTCAAGCAGTCCTGCCTCTACCTAGACTGGGAACGAAGTGCCCTGTTG
The DNA here is from genome assembly GCF_000951035.1 of Colobus angolensis palliatus. Lineage (NCBI taxonomy): Eukaryota > Metazoa > Chordata > Mammalia > Primates > Cercopithecidae > Colobus > Colobus angolensis. Next base: position 4,047,051 of record NW_012115844.1, on the reverse strand, counting down.
TGCTCAGTAACTGGTCTGGGGGCAGTCCTCAGGAAGTGTGGTTTCAACAATCATGGTAATGGATTTCAAGGATCAGCATGTAAGACTACAAGCAAAATATGCCTCCTATTGTAAGAGATCTGAGTAGCACAGTTTCCTGGCTGCTTCCCTGCATAGGTAAAGAAAGAGCAACAAAAGCGTGTAGTTTAAAGAGCTTCTTGTCCAGATTAAATGAGTTAATACAAAGTTCATGGCTCATGTCTGGCACATATGAGCACTTAATGTATGTTAGTTCTTATTGAAATGTATTTCTGATACATCCTGGTCTTTGGGTGCCACATGAAAAGAGCTCTCATTACATATTCATCCCAGGTTGTGCTTGTTGATCATCAACACCCATACTTCAATTAAATATACCATTGGTTTTATTGCTTTGTAAAAGTGTTCCAGAGATAATCATTGTGGATGCTAGAAAAGGTTATTGCTCTATAAAAGGGATAAAGAGCTCAATTTTCCTGACTTGAGTTTGTGACCATAATATGCAATTATAATTGCATTGGTTATTTATTTGTCTCTAGTTTAGTTGAGGGACCTTAGAATTACAAAGTTTTAGAAGCAACTGGAAAATGTTAAGCCATCTGGTCCAAACACCATGCTCTGTTTGTGATATGGTTTGGCTGTATCCCCACCCAAATCTCGTCTTGAATTCTCACATGTTGTGGGAGGGATCTGGTGAGAGGTAATTGAATTATAGGGACAAGTCTTTCCTGTGCTGTTATGATAGTGAATAAGTTTCACGAGATCTGATGGTTTTAAGAAGAGAGAGTTCTCCTGCCAAGCTCTCTTTCTCTGTCTGCTGCCATCCATGTAAAACCTGACTTGCTCCTCCTCGCCTTCTGCCATGATTGTGAAGTTTCCCCAGCCCCATGGTACTGAAAGTCCAATTAAACCTCTTTCTTTTATAAATTGCCCAGTCTTGGGTATGTCTTTATCAGCCCCTTGAAAACAAATTAATGTGGTTTAGCTTTCCCAAAGAAATGATCCTTCAGTCTCTTTTCACCAATGGTAATGATGAAAAACACACTGGTTTGTGGGGTTGGCTCCTCCTTGTTTGGGCTGTATTCAGGCTACCTTCTGTCTGGCTCTCTGGATCCTTCTTCATCACCCTGTGTTTTCCTCCAGGAGGCTGATTTCTATGGACTACATTATTTTTATTTTTTTCTTCAATTTTTATTTTAAGTTTCAGGACACATGTGCAGGATATACAGGTTTGTTACAAAGGTAACGTGTGCCATGGTGGTTTGCTGCACAGATTAACCCATCATCTAGGTATTAAGCCCAGCATCCATCAGCTATTCTTCCTGATGCTCTCCCTCCCCCGCAACCCCCGAGAGGCCCAGTGTGTATTGTTCCCCACCATGTGTCCATCACTGACCATTAGAGAAATACGAACAAAAACCACAATGAGATACCATCTCATATCAGTCCGAATGGCAATTATTAAAAAGTTCAGAAACAACAGATGCTGGTGAGGTTGTGGAGAAAAAGGAATGCTTTTACACTGTTGGTGGGAGTGTAAATTAGTTCAACCATTGTGGAAGATGGTGTGGCAATTCCTCAAAGATCTATAAGCAGAAATACCATTTGACCCAGCAATCCTCTTACTGGGTATACATCCCCCAAAATAGAAATCATTCTATTATAAAGATACATGCTTGCATATGTTCATTGCAGCACTGTTCAAAATAGCAAAGACAGAATCAACTCAAATGCCCATCACCTGATAGACAGGACTGCATTTTTGCTTCCAGTTGAGTTTGACCCATGGATTTAGCCAGCATCCACCAGGATATTGGCAGGTAGGAGGGGGAAATCAGGCTACTTATTTCCATGGGCCCCAGGTGTAGCCCTGATTGAAGTTACTACTCTCAAACTACTGAGTACTGGTAACTGTCTTTCCCACTGTTTCTTTTATTAGCCCAGCTTTTCATAGTATGTTCTGTGGTTCCACTATAGCCCAATCATACTTTTGTAGTTAGTTCTTTAATGAGCTCATCCCAAATTGTCTCAATTTAAATTTGTTGTATTTCCTGTTGGTATCCTCACTGGCACAGACTGCTTTAAATTAATAAAAATACATTCCTTAGAGAGGTGATGCAGCCCCTTGGAGTCATACAGAGGTGGTCTTACCCATTTCTTCAAGTAACAGCTTTTCGAATCCACAGGGCAGAACTTAATAGAAACCCAAAAATCTGGACACTGCTACTTTCCAGTCTGACGCTTTTGTGACAATAATTTTGAGAGGCATTTTTTGGAAAATCAAACTCAATAGCTAAGTGTTTTTTCTAAATATCTAGCTGAGCTCAACAATCTTTTGTGCACCTCTCATTCAAAAATTTTTCCAAGTCTTTTAATAATCTATTTTTATTTTCAGTCCTCATCAACGTCTTGGGAGAGCACACTCTCTCTGTGAATTCCTTTGTAATGCTAGCTGCTCTCTATGAGCGTGTTGAATGGGGTATTGATAAAGCACTGATAGCCTTTATGTGTTCTTAATTGACTGTTGCTTATTTCCCCTAAAGACACACTATACATCTTTAATGTTATTACATTTTCATTTCTAATGACTGACAAAGAACCTGCGTGGGGAGTGGAAGAGAAGGCAGGATGGAAAAAGAAAAAGACAAATCTGCAGCCTCACCAGAAAAACCCACCCAGTTAACCGTGTTTTGAATAACATAGTGTCTTAGTACAGAGAATAATACTTTTACGTGTTATAATTGTATCCTTTTTGTCCTATATTTTTCAGCTAACATTAAAATGCTCTCCAATATTTTATGTAGCTTTCTGGAAAGAAAAAAACTCCATGTGCTTATAAAGACGATACAATACACCATTGTGTTTCTATGCCACAAGTTACTTAACCTTGTCTTATAATTTGAATTGTTGTGTAAGTTATGTTACATAAAACAAAACTTGATATTTGATTTGTTTATAAGCTTGACTATTATAAATGTTAGCAATGTATATCCTTGGAAGTAAGACTTTCTGTTGTTGCTCTTTGTTTTCATATTCCTCCTTTGGGTTTTATTCTCAGAAATTAACCATAGGTATCAAAACATTTAAACAACTATCAATCTCTAGTACCATGAAATGTGTAAGAATTTCTACATAACCATACCTGGGCCAGCAAAATGTCGTCATCAGTGCAAACCCTGTTAATGTTCCAATTTCAACCTTTCTGATATTGTCTGTGGTCGTGGCTAATGTTCAATCACTTACACAAATGATTAATGATATTCCAACCCATAGGCTTAAAATATTAATGGTTGTAGAGCATTTTCTCTGGATCAAGATTTGTTCTAGACACTATGCCAGATGGGCCTGATGGGCCTGATGCTTGCAAAACATTCAAGCAGGACAGTTAAGCCTTGAGCTGCATGGATTTCAACTGTGGTGCTCCACTTATACATAGATCTTTTTCAATAAATATATCGGAAATTTTGGGTGGGATTTTAAGTGACAATTTGAAAAAACTCACAGACCGGGCCGGGCGCGGTGGCTCATGCCTGTAATCCTAGCACTTTGGCAGGCCGAGGCGGGCGGATCACAAGGTCAGGAGATCGAGACCACGGTGAAACTCCGTCTCTACTAAAAATACAAAAAATTAGCCGGGTGCCATGGCGGGCGCCTGTAGTCCCAGCTACTCGGGAGGCTGAGGCAGGAGAATGGCGGGAACCCGGGAGGCGGAGCTTGCAGTGAGCCGAGATTGTGCCACTGCACTCCAGCCAGGGGGACAGAGCGAGACTCCTTCTCAAAAAAAAAAAAAAAAAAAAAAACCTCACAGACCAATCGCATTGCCTGGAAATACTGAAAACAATTAAGAAAGGTTAACTACGTCATGAAACATAAATATGTGCAAATACTAGTCTATTTTATCATTTACTACTATAAGATATATATGTCTATTATGAAAAGTTAAAAATTCGCAAAATATATGCACACACAGACAAAACATGGCACCATTTGCAATCAAGAGAAAGGCAAACAAATGTAAAGATGCAGTATTAAGTTATAACTGCATACAATTAACAGTAGTAATACTGTACCATCATAATAATTTTGTAGCCACCTCCTGTTGCAATTAAGGCAAGCTCGTGTGTTACCAGTATCATCTTAAAATGCTGAGTTACACACTAATCATATCCCCTGAGCAGTTTGTCTCCCTGGTAAATTGCAAATCACAGTAAAAAGTGATCTTTTACGATTCTTGCATATTTTGCATTGTGTTTTATGCATTACCATAAATCTTGGAAATACTATGGGACCCATATGAGGTGCCAACAGTCTTTTGGTTGTGTAACTGTAAGGTCCAGACAATAAGAACCCTTTTTCTGGACTGGTTCCTTCTATGCTTTGTTTCTAAAGTCAGGAAATACCTTGCTAGTAAAGGACTGTCAGAAGTTCTTTTGAAATTGGACAATGCCTCTGACCATCTGAAACCTCCTGAGTTAAACACTGACAGTGGTGCCAAAGTGATCTATTTGCCTCCAAACACAACATCCCTAGTTTAGCCTCTAGATCCAGGGCCATACAAACCTTTAAGGCTCATTACACACAGTGATCTACGGAAAGAGTTGCCAACACTGTGGAAGGGAACTTTGACACAGAACATTCTGAAAGTCTGGAAGAATTATACTGTCGTTGCTATGAGAAAAGTCATGAAAGCCCGAGACAATAAATTCCTGCTTGGGAAAACTGTGTCCAGACGTGCTTGACTTCACAAGATTTATGACAGAGGCAGTTCAGGAAGTCATGAAAGAGACTGTGAATATGGCAAAGGAAGGGAGGTGACATTTTTGAAGGGTTTCACTATGTGGATCTTGGAGAAAGTCAGGAGCTAATAGTCAACACACCAGAGGAACTAACAAGAGATGAATCGATGGACCTGAGTGCTCCCAAACCAGTGCCCAATGGTGAGGAAGAAGATGGAAAAAAAAAAATAGTGCCAGAAAACAAATTGACAGTGGATAATCTGGAAGAAGAGTTTTGGTTAATCAAGACTGCTTCTGTTTTCTTTTTATGACATGAACCCTTCTTTGATACAGGCACTGACACTAAAGCAAACGGCAGAAGAAGGACTGGGACTGTATAGAAACATTCATGGAGAAATGAAAAAGTAGAATATCAAATGGAAATTAAGTTGTATTTCTGTGAAGTTACACTGAGGGTTCCTGTCTCTCCTGTCTCACCTTTTGCTTCCTTCGTTTCTTCTGCCTCTGACACTCTTCAAGCAGTAACACCAACCCCTCCTCTTCTTCCTCCTCCTTAGCCAATTCAATGTGAAGACAAACAGAACGAAGGCCTTTATGATGGTCTACTTCTCCACTGAGTAAATAGTAAAAAAGTTTCTCTTCCTTATAATTTTCTTCTAATATTTTTTTCACTAGCTTGTTATACAATCTATAATACATACAACATACAAAATATATGTCAATCAACTGTTTATGTTATTGGTAAGGCTTCAGGTCAAGAGTAGGCTATTAGGTAAGGTTTTGGAGAGTCAAAAGTTATACACAGATTTTCGACTGCACTGGGGATTGGTGCTTTCAATCCTCACATTGTTCAAGACTCAACTGTATATATAATTTTAAAGCATGTAAGAGCATATGTGTTTTTAATAGATACTTCAATTGCTTACAGTATCACTTTACACTATCATTTAATAAAATATTTGTTCACACATCTTTCCTTCAGGTATTGTTATTTCCTAAAAACAGATTTCTTGAACTAGAATTATTCACCAAAACACCCCATTAAGGACGTTGATACATATGGTTCAGTTGCTTTCTTGAATATTTCCACCACTTGAACTTGAGATTCAAGTTTACGTGCTAATTGATAGATCCTCATCAGTGTTAAACCCTACATATTTACAAAATATACATATACGTATATATAAATAAATTTGATAGGTGAATATCACAATTACCTATAAAATATTCCTAGAGTGTCTGAGTAATTATCCATACCTTTACTTAGTAATGATTTTAGCTTTGAGAGTATAAACTTTTCCCACCTGCTTCTAGCACAATGGGCCTCGGTGAAAGTCTTTTTACTCTAGTCATACATTTCTTAAGATTGCCCATACAGCCCTTTCATTTGTCACTTTTCAGACTGAAGAGAACAAACAGCATAGCAGGCACAGAAGGAGAATTTTCAGCTTGCAGCTAGTTAATGGTTATCAAAGCATATCTCACTAAGGTTCCAGGTCCACCCTCTCTGGCACTGTCTGTGGTCCTGGCTAATGCTGAATCAGTTACACAAATGATTACTGACCCACAGGCTTGGGGGATTAATGGTTACAAAGCGTAGCCTGCTGTGCCAGATGTTATGTAGATGGGTCTGATGCTGGCAAAATATTGAAGCAAAAAAATCTAACATCTCCATAGCATTGTCTTCAAAAGCACCTATAAAAATGGACCTACATATTTTGAAAAGAGTATGTATCTGGAGACAACACGAGACACAGAAAGGAGAAGGAGATCTTATTGAAATGTCTGATAAAAAGCCACTTAATTAGGCTCCCTCACCACACTTTTTTTTTTCTCTAACATCCAAGACTGTTGAGAAGTGACGGTCTGTGTAAAGTGACTTTCACAATGTTCAGCATATGCTTTGTGATTAGAGAAGGGTGACACATATTATTCACTCAAGCACTGCTACTACATAGCTATGTGACACCATGTCAGCAACTCAGCTTCTCTGAGCTTCAGTTGCTTTATCTGTTGAATTAAAGCACCAGATGACATGAACCACACTCTGATAATGAAATAGTGATGAGAGGGGATGGAGAGCTATTGGAGTCCTATCATTTGCACATCTGGACCATGTGATGGAGAACCAGAGATGACAATTGAGAAGAGAGACAGAGAACCCTCTGTCTGTGTCCAAACGCCCAGCATTACCACCGACAAGAGTCAGCCACATCAAAGCAGGCACTGGGATAAAACACATTCCATCTTTTTGCTGGGTTTCACCCTGTCTCCAGGTAAAAAATCAGGAGAGCTTACAGAAAGCACAAGTGTTATCAGTTCATTTTCACGCTGCTGATAAAGACATACCTGAGACTGGGTAATTAATAAAGAAAAAGAGGTTTAATGGACTCACAGTTCCATGTGACTGGGGAGGCCTCACAATCTTGGCAGAAGGTGAAAGGCAAATCTTACATGGCAGCAGGGAAGAGAGAATGAGAGTCAAGCGAAAAGGGTTTCCTGTTACAAAACTATCAGATCTTGTGAGATTCATTCACTGCCATGAGAATAGCATGGGGGAAACCACCTCCATGATTCAATTATCTCCCACCGGATCCCTCCCACAACATGTGGGAATTATGGGAGCTACAGTTCAAGATGACATTTGGATGGGGTCACAGCCAAACCATATCAACAGTTGAACTGAAGAGACAGGTCTAAGTATGGGACCTAAAAGACAGCAGAAACATACCTGTTGTCCATGTGAGTATCTGGCAGGTGTTATTATATAATACCTGTGTCCCACCCCATGTCCTCACACTTGCTCTTCTCTCTGCTGCGAATATTATTCCGGCTCTTCACATCTCTGGCCCCTTCTCTTCACTCAGACCTCAGCTTACTCTGCTCCACCCCAGACACAATGGCTGCCACTGAAAACCCTTCTGAAGGCACCCCTCCTGCATCAGGATCACATCATCTTGGGCTACTGTTCTCAAACAATTACCACCCCAAAGCATGTGTATGTGTGTGTATTTGTGTGCATGTGATACATACTCATTTTATTTTCTGTCTCCCCCAAATGCATTTTATTTTCTGTCTACCCCCAAAGTGGTACAGGAAGAGTACCACTTTTGTGCTCATTTTTGTCTAGCAATGCTGCTCTATATGAAAAACCGTATAAACATGTGTTAAATGAATGAATGGATGAATGATCTCTAGGAGAAGCCCTACAGAATCATGTTACAGGATAGAAGGATTCTGCATAGGGGAGGAAATAATCAGAGATCCTGACCCTGGCCTAACCAGGAGGGGTAGAGGGCAGGAATGGCCTAAAGAGGGGGATATTTCACCAGTGACATTGATTAGCATTACGAGTGCATGGTAATAACAAAAAGTAGACCACTTTTAATTGTTTTTATTACTGTTTTTAAACTCTACACAAGCACTGCACCCCTCATTGCCTGCATCCCAGGAAGACTGTTCCCATTGCCCTGCAGTACACCACTGGACTTACAAGCAAGTCTTCTGCTCAATGCGGAGAAAGAAAATATTAAATTAAGGAATGCAGAGGAACCTCAATATCTATGATCTATCTATCAACTATCTAAATATTTTTTCAACAAACATTTGTTGAGTACCATCTATGAGCCAGTGCTGTGTAAAATGCAACAAAACAAGGTGGTGAAGGCATAACTGCTGGGCTCTGTGCCTGGTTGTAGACCCAGGCCCAGGAGGGATAACGACACTGAATGGTAAAGTCTTCCCTACAGATGAGAGTCAAGTGCTTGGTGGATGTCACAGATGTGCTGGGTTCTTCTATTGTGGAATACTAGGGGAAGTTAATCCTAAGAGGTGATGTGTTAGGTGGGCTCTGAAAGTCACTCAAGACATTGCCGGGAAGCAAGAGGAGGAAAATGTTTTGAGTGAGGCACAGAGATGTGAAAAGGGATGGCCTGTTTGGGAATGCAGGCTAGTGTGTCTAGTACTCCTGTGGCTTGAACTGCAGCCCAACATATAGAAGAGCAGGGAAAGAGGACAGTAAAGGTTAAGTTTGGCCAGGCATACAGCAGGCCTTGAATGCTACATTGAAAATAAAACCCCAAGAAACAAAAAAAGCAAAATGATCTTCTATCAATGGGTAGCCATCAAGGTGTGTAAGTGGGGAATGACACCAGAAGCCTTTTACTTTTAGAAAACTCCCCTGCTGGCTGTGAAGATCACAGCCAACATGGCTGACCTTAACTCTGGGCAAATGTCAGCCAGCAAGGAAAGTGGAGCTCCCTATAGCATGCACCTGCTCTCTGTGTCAATGTTTCCATCCCGAACCTCAAGAACCCATTCATGTTTATTAATGACTACCTATAGTACATCACAAGTGTGACATTTAAAAGTTAAAGTTGTTTGAACTATGAGATTGCCAAGGAAATAAAAATTCCTCTACATTTGAAATCCTTTCAGTCCTACCAGCTCCCACAGCTATGGGAAAAGAGCTTAAGGATTTTCAAACTCCAAAGAATATTTTTCTAGAAGGACCAACTGTGAAGTATTTCAAACACTAGTTATTGTTGTGTTGTTTTTTAAGCTGTGAACGTGTCAAAGTCTTTAGTAGGGAAAGTCCATTATCTCTAGTGCAATGATAATAAAATACATAACGTGATATAATTATACATATATTAAAATGATGCATATGCAGGCACAGTGTCCAGAACAGAGCAAAATGGAAAAAAAGAGTCAGTGTTGTGTGCTCCGAAGAACACTGGCTTTAGTGTGAGACAGTCCTGGGCTCAAACCCCAGCCTCCATTTCCTTCTAAGGAATCATTGCTAAGCTTCAAGGAGACAGAATACACCAAAGACATGAATTCTGTCCAAGCAGGGTCACACTGACATTTAATCCAAACGGATAGTGACATTGAGCCCTTCTCGCTTGATTGCAGGGTGTCCTTCCTCTCATCAGCATCTTCTGATTCTTTCTTCTATTTGCAAAAAGAGAATATCATGTGCCTACAATTAGTCCACTCATTGCCCTTGTCCTATGGGTTATGTTAATCGGGTAAAGCTTTGGCTGTGTTACAACAGCAGCACCCCTAAATGCCAAAGGGTTTACACTTCCAGCTCACACAAAATCAACACAGAATCCAGGTGATGTTGGCACAATTATCCCTCATGCCACTTGCCCCCACTGTCTCCAAGTCTGAGGAGGAAGGGGGCTGGGATGTGGACCCTGGCTCTGTCCCATTGGAGCTACTTTTTCACTGGACCCCAGAGAAGTCTTTCTCTACCCAGAACTTCACGATATCTCTAATGAAATCAGAGTCTTCAGCTTCTCTTTCATTTGTGTTTTCTCCTGTATGTAAATATCAGTAAACGAACTTTCAAAAACCATCTCCAGCTGGGTGTGGTAGTGTGTGCCTGTGGTTCCAGCTGCTCAGGAGGCTGAAGCAGGAGGATGGTTTGAGCCCAGAAGTTTGAGGCTGCAGTGAACTGAAATCATACCACTGTACTATAGCCTGGGTGACAGAGCTAAACTCTGTCTTAGAAAAAAAGATTATCCATTTCTACAATAAGGTATAGACCACAGAACACACTCTAAATCAATTTCACCAGTTTTTACCAGGCTCCAGCTCTAGGCCAAGACAAGGTTAACTCACTGACTTAGCAACTCCTACCACCGAAACGATTAACAAGTGTAGCATGGAAAATGGAAAACGGAAAATAGGTTTCCATGACCAAACCCATTGCTGAATTCCTCTATGATGTCTCAAGAAATGAGATTTGTAAATAATGAACAGAGAAAAAGGTGACCTCAAAGGAGTCCCCAAGCTTCGCCATGTAAAGAGCATAATAAAATGTCTACAGCTTTTTAGAGGATATCTTTCTGGTTTCTACCCAAGACAACTTCAAAATTTCAAGGTACTAATTTCACCCAGAAATTATTTACTTAAAATCTTGATACATTACAGAGAGAGAGAGGAAAAAGAAGAAAGAAAGGAGGGAGGGAAGAGAAGACAAGGGAAGGGAAGTGAAGGGAAGGGGGCAGGGAGGGAGGAACAAAATTTCCCTTTTTCTTACATTTTCCTCTTTCATACCTAGGATAAATTATCATGTTTTGGAATTTTCCAGAAATTTAAAGATAATCTAGTTCTATGACTCTTTTCAGAGAAGGAAATCTGTAGCTCAGGGAGGTGAGACTCACCGTCACTAATCACAGGCTCAACAAATGAATGAACTGAACCTTTGTGAGGACTTTCCACAAACCTTGTTGTGCTATTTAGCTAAACAACAGCTTAGATGAGAGGAAGACCTTGCAGGGTAATTATCTCTCCCAGATCCCAGCCAAAGAATGCAGCCTTCTGTTTGTACCAAGGCACTCGGTTTCTGTGTTTCTGTGCTGAAAGAGCAGTGCCTGTTAGAGTCCTTGGCCATTGGCCAGAGAAGCTGGGCTCTGGAAGCAGTTCAGGGAGACTGCAGTGAATGGGAGGAAGGCTCCCAGCTGAGAGGAGCCTCTTGGCTGTCCACTGAGGAGAGGCTAGGAATCCTTCACAATGAACGATTGAGAAATCCCTCCAGGAAGGTAAACAACTTCAAGTGTGCAATTGGTGGCCAAGGATGAAATACTGATGTGAGCAAAAGGCCAATTAAATGTCCGCCTGGTTACTCATTTTTTTCTCTTCTTCTTTTCCACTCCCTTCCTCCCTCCTCTTCCCCTTCCTGTGGCTTCTCCTCCTCCTCCACCTCCTCCTGCTGCTGCTTCCCTTCTTCTTCCTTCCTTTTTTCATAAACCACTAAAATGATTTATTTTTTTCAGGTATCTAAACCCTAGATGTTTAAAATCTCCAACATCTATTTTAGATGGAGTGTTGGGTGATGCACACAGCCTAGAGAAGCTCCTTATGTAACTGAGGTGTTTACCAACTCTTCACTATTTCTTCTCATTACTGGTCTGTAACTCAATGCTCTTCTGCACAGATATAGTAAGTAAAGTGCAGAGCTGGTGGTCAAATAGACCTGGATTAGAATTCTGACTCTGTATCTAACTGTGTGTCCTTGAAGAAGTTGTTTGCTGTCTCTGATTCTCACTTTCCACACTAAGAATAGACATAAAGTGCAGACCCTGCAGAATCAGAAGGAGGAAATCTCAGATGCATTCCATTACCCAGCTCTCTGTGTGTTAAAGAGCTTCAAGGTTTGCTCCTTTTTTCTTCCCTGGTGACAATTTCCATGTGCCAGATAAAAATATTTTTCATTCACTCATTTGTTTATTCACTAAGTGTTGACTTCATGGGATAGTCAACTGTTCTAGGTTCTGAGTTTTCAGGAATGACCCGAAGACACAACGTGCCTACCCTCATGGAGACAGGCTCTGGTAGTGAAGGTCAGTAAGTCAACACCAGAAAAGAAAGTGAGCAAAATTTTACGTTTTAGTTACTGTTAAATTTCTAGTTCCATGAATGGTTCCTGGCACATAGTAGATGGTCAGTTAATATCTGTAGAATGATTTAAATGAATTACATTTGGTAAAAAAAAGAAATTAAAACATAAGAGGCAACATTTAAAATATTATTTAACCTGTAAGTATATGTTATTACTATGTCTAGTAATGATCAGTTCTATGAGGAAAAATCAAGTACAGTGAAAATCAAAAGTTATTAAGAGTTATAAGGTGGTGAGGGAAACCTTTATAAGGAGGAGGTATTTGAGTAGAGAGCTAAGTTAAAATGAGGCAGCAATCATAATGAATATTTATTCATCACCTAATCATACGAGAAGAGTTCTTGAGTTTTCCATACATTCAATTATTAAACTCTCCATAATCCAATGAGAGATTGCCATTATCATCACCACCCTAACACTGATGGAATGAAGCACTGGGAATCAAAGAACTTGTCCAGGGTCAAACTCTCTTCTATCTGTCTAGTGGCATTTCCACTCTAGATAGACAGAAGAGAAGTTGAGATTTGAACCCATAACCCTGACTCTAGGTTTGTGTGTTCAGCCTTCTTGTGGCACTGGCTTACTTCCATCAGGTTAGATGACATTCTCAAGCCTTGGACTACTCAGATCCAAATTATAGAATAATGGTTCAATCATATTGTGTGTTTCACAATAACCTATGCTCAAAGTGTTAGTAGCAGACAGAAATGTTTGTTGCCCCCATAGGCAAATAGTATAGGCTTTAGGATTTTGGAGCAATCTCTGCCATCATCCACAGAAAACTCCTCTCCTTTTGAGAGACACCTCTTTGCCAGCTATTAGGCCTTAGTAGAAACTGAATGCTTGACTATGGGCCACTAAGTATCTGAGCTACCTATCATGAACTGGGTGTTACCTGACCTATCAAGCCATAAGGTTAGGCATGCAGTACAATACTTCATCACCAAAGGAAATTCTGTATTCTGGTTCAGGCCCAAGAAGGTCCTGAAGACATAAGTAAATTACATGAAGAAGTGACCCAAATGCCCATGGTCCCTACTCTGGCTACCCTGCCTTCTCTCTTCTAACCTGCACCTGTGGCTTCATGGATAGTACCCTATGATCAGTTGACAGAGGAAGAGAACAGTTGAATCTGGCTTCAGATGGTTTTGCATAATATGCGGACACCACCAAATGTGGACAGCTGCAGCACCACAGCTTCTTTCCAGAACATCCATGAAGGACAGTAGCAAAGGGAAAACCTCCCAGTGAACAGAACATTGGGCAGTGCACCTGGTTGTGCACTTTACTTGGAAGAAGAAAAGGCTAGACATGCAATTACGCATCAATGCATGGGCTGCAGAATCAATAGTTTGGCTAGATGCTCAGGGTCCTGGAAGGAAATGGAGTTTCCATTTATATTTATGTCTTTCCAACCGGGGCATAGGCTCCACCAGGACAAGACCTGCATCTGAGCCACCTGCCAGTCACTGGGATTTTAGGGTACAGAGAGGCCCAAACTTTGAAAAGGGAACACAGAACAGTACGGTTCAAAGAGGAAGAAACCTGAGGAAGACAAGCCTGACTTGACTGGCTCCATCTCTTAAACTGCTCCAGGGCTGGGAGTCGGAATGCCTCCATGGGCTAGAAGAGCTTGAGTTGTTAAAACCATAAATTTCATCCTCACTACCTGTATGTTTGAAAATAGCTATACTCCCTTCCAGATGTCACTCCGTGCAGTTTAGAGGCTGCCTTGAAGGGAGTCCACTGATCTTCCTTTTTTCTGTGTCCTGAACCTGAGGCTCCTCACAGACCTGGAGTCTGTGTCTTCCCCAGCACCCTTTGTGGGGGTTGAATAATGTCACCACAGATGTCCACATCCTAATCCCTGGAACCTGTGAATATGTTACCTTACATGGCAGAGAGACTTTGCAGGTATGACAAAGGTAAGAATCTTGAAATGGGGAGATAACTTATCTGGGTAAACCCAATGTGGTCCCAAGAATCTTGAGGGAAGCAGAGGTAGTTCAGAGTCCGAAGGAAGGTGATTTGATGTGAGACCGCTAGCCAAGAAATGAGGATGGACTCTAAAACCTAGAAAAGACTGTGTGAAACAGTCTCCCCATCGCCTCCAGAAGGAACAGATTCCTGGCAACACTTTGATTTTAGCTCACCAAGATCGAGTTTGCACATCCAAATTTCAGAACTGTAAGATAATACATTTGTCTTGTGTAAGCCACTAAGTGGTGGTAATGTTTCCGTGGTGATAGAAAACTAATACGAGCCATATGATGGATCTGCTGAGATGACAGAAGTCCACTCGAAGATGAACAATCCATTCCTATGTAAGGTAGACACTCTAGTTTCTTGTGGCTATATAAGTGAGCCAAAGATGGCCTCTACGTATTGGCTACTGAGTTGTTTATTTCTTTGCAGAAAGCTGAGACCCCTGAGCTCAAAACTCCACTCGCTCCAAAGTCAAATGTGTTGCATATCCAGTTATTTAAAATATAACCTAAACAAGTCATTTGTAGCCTGTTTGTTTTGCATACTCCAGGAAACCTCACCAGACAGTCGTTACCCATTGATAAGATAGGGCCTTGTAATTACAAATTCAGAAGAAGCAACTGCTACCCTTGGGAGCTTTCTGACCCAGCCTTACTGTTCAGCAACATCACCTGGGCACACAAACCACTGGATGGTCTCGTGCTGTAAGGACTTCCCTGTTATGCAGCCCTGTCCAAGTACTGCCCCATAAGGCTTGCTGTGTGTTACAGCCTTTCAGGATCATATCCTATTTCTTGATCAGCCTCCAAATCCCTTGAACTTCCTATTTACTGGCCTCTAGTAGGAGAATGCCCAGAGTTGCCCAGGACTTACTTTAAACAACTAAACTATTATTTAAGGAATCAAATCAGATTCTAAGTTGTCAAATTTTCTGCATGTAAGACTGCATATATATATATACTTAACTCTATGTAATGTTAAATATATAGTTAGTCTTGTTTCCAATTATATAATATTTTTCACTTACTATCTAGCAGGAAGTTGGCATACAAGACAAAGTGATACCTGCTCAATTAGCCTGTGTGCCTGATGGAGATAAACAAAACAAAAAGAATTTTAAGGTACACCCACCCCTTGTTAATGTATTCTTTTGGTTAAGTTTATTACAGCTCAAGTATACTATCTGCTTTCGACTATTAAGGAACTCATCTATTTAGTACTTATTCCAGTCTGGGCAGCTATGCTTAACTCGTGATCAGGAATTTTTGTTTAACAGAACTGAGAGGGCAAGGGGTTAATTTCCACCCTGGAAATTGCTGACTGATGATGCATTCACGCTGAGGTTGTGTTGCTGAACATTTCACAGGTAGATTGGGAACAACGTGATTTAGAGAAGCAATAACATACTTCTCAGGAGAGGAGAAATTGAAAACTGCTTGTACAGTAGATTAACTTATAAGTGTAAATGACTTATTTGGTTTGAAGCTAAGTCACAAGTTAGGCACATGAAATGTGGGTGTAATTAGGCCTGTTTCACATTAAGTACCATGTTTATTTCCCATCTATAAACTGATAAATAATGCAGCTATTGGAAACTAAAATTGTCATGCAATAGTGATGCATAGATTTAGCATTTTTATAGAAGGTTTTATGCATATCCTACAAATGAGTCGAGAACATAGTTGACTTGCTTGCAATTAAATTCAAAGTTCACATAGAACCTGAGATGAATGTTTTCCCCTCTTTTGGGACACACACACAGAAACACACACACACTCATATAATGGTAAAATTTACATAACATACATTTGCCATTTTAATCTCATGTGTATGATTATATATATGATTCAGAGCCATTAATTGCTTTCAAAATGTTGTGCATTTGTCACCATTATTTCTTAAAAGTTTTCAACACCCAAACAGAAACTGTAGACCTGTTAAGCAATTACACTTCATCACCCACCCGCCAGCCCCTGGTGTCTGCTAATCTACTTTCCATGTCTATGGATTTCCCATTATAGATATTTCATATAAGTGGAATCATACAAGATTTATTCTTTTGTCTGTTTTATTTCACTTAACATAACATTTTCAAGGCTCATCCTTGCTGCAGGGTATTATCAGAAGTTCATACATTTTCTTGCCTAAATAATATTCTACTGCATAAATACGTCACATTTAGTTTATTCATGCATCAGTTGATGGACATAGGTTGTTTCTACATTTCGACAATTGTGAATAAGGGTAAGATTGGATTTTAATAAATAGATGGGCAAAGTTGAGATATTCCTTGACCTTTAGAATTCTTTTTGTCCTTTTCAAACTTGCCATCCTCCACCTCTCTAGAAAAAATAGTAATAATAAGTAGGGCTATTTCCTTTGGAGAGGGAAAAAACTTAATTTTAAAGGAATCACCTTGGTAAAAATGAAAAAAATTTGATAGATAATTGAAAATAGCCATTTTACATCCTTAAAAAACAGTTAACCATCATCTTTAGAAAAAGAAGTACATTTCTCAACTAGTTAGTAGAAGAAGTTTTTTAAGAAAATTACCTTTAATCGGCATCTGTCTGTGTGTAAGAAGAAAGAACAGGAAAATCATCAGCCTTTTCTGCTTCATCATTGGAATATTTCAGAAAAACAAAATGATCTTTATAATCCTGATAATTATCTCAAAAATGGTGTTTGTTTGTTACACAAGATAAAACAAAACGTTTTTCTTTATACTTACTCAACTTCCACACCACTATTTCACTTCTGGTCATCAAATGTGTGCTTTTTTTCTCCCTCACACCAAACAATTTTTAAATTCTTGGCAGACAACAGCTGGGTGTCCTATGATTTAACTCACTCACTTAACTCATATGATCTCAGGATCGTATCAGACCCCATAGGCTAAGGTTCAGTCCCACAAGACTGCCCCCACTTCAAAAGTCAGTAACAAGATCTAGGGTATCATCATTGCTTCTGACTTGGCAAGTACAAATTCAGAGGTTCCAGTAACCCCCTTTCTCAGGGTTAATAATTTTCTACAATAGCGTATAGAACTCAGAAAAGTGCTTTACATATGATTACAAGTTTATTATAAGAGATACAACTCAGAAGCTGACAAATTGGAGATATGTGTTATAGTTTGAACGTATCTCAAAAATTCATATGTTGGAAACTCAATCTCCGATGATTGGGGTTGGAGCCTAACAAGAGGTAATTAGGTCATGAAGGCTTTGCCCTAATGAATGGATGAATGTCATTATCAAGGGAGTGGGTTAGTTACCAAAGACTAAATTTATTAGAAAAGTGAGTTTGCCCCCTTCATGTTCTCTCACTCCCATCCTCACCTATATGCCTTGTTCCGTGGGATGACATGGTACTAAGGCTCTCAAGTGCTCTTGGACTCCCCAGTCCTCAGAACCATAAGCCAAATAAATTTCTGTTTATTATAAATTACCCAGTATGTGGTATTCTGCTATAGCAAAATAAAATGGACTCAGACAGAATATTGGTACTGAACAAGTGATGATGTTGCTATAACAAATACCTGCAAATGTGAAAGTAGCTTTGGAACTGGGGAATGTGCACAGGTTAGAAGAATTTAGGAAAGCAGGCTAGGAAAAGCCTAGATTGCCATAAACAGAGCATTAAGGGCTGTTGTGGGGAGGACTCAGAAGAAGAGAATAGCTGTAAGAAAAGTCTGAATCTTCTTAAAGTTTATTTAAGTGGTCATGATCAGAATGTTGGTAGAAATATGAGCAGTAAAAGACATTCTGATGAGGACTGAGAGAGAAACAAGGAATAATTTATTGGAAACTGAAATAAAGCCTATCTTTGTTATAAATTGACAAAGCATTTGGTTGAACTGTGTCCATTTTCAAGGGCTTTATGGAAGGTGAAATTTAAGTAAGAGTGATAAACTATTAGGCTTGTTTTTGCCATTGGATATAACAGCAAAACTGCAATTACATCTGCACCAACCTCATAGGATATTTGGTAGAAGAAATTACTAAGCAAGATATTGAAAGACTTGCCTGGCTACTTGTAACTGCTTACAGTGAAGTGATAGAAGTCAGAAGTGATGTAAAGAGGAAATTTGTAATTAAAAGGGAAGCAGAATGAAAAGACTTGGAAAAGCTTAGCCTGCCATGTCAGGAAGAGAAAAAAGAAAGAAATAAACAAAAAAAAAAACAAAAAAAAACATGCTTGGGAGAGAACACTAAGAGTGTGACCAAGTGACCTTTTGCTAAAGTGATTAATATGGATAGAAGGAGGCTAGCTTCCATCTAACCAGACAATGAGAGAATGCTCTTGGAAGCATTTCAGAGCTATCCCAGGTGAGCCAGAAACTTGAGGACAAGGTTTTCAAAGAAATGCCCATGGAACCTCAGAATCTGCTGCCCTGTGACATCTAAAATTCAGAGATCCCTGAATTCTGGTGCGGCATCCCTCAGCCACCCCAGCTGTGGCTCAGGTGTGTCTAGGTGTGGCTTTACCCACTGTTCCCAAAGTTACAAGCCATAAACTTTGGGAGAACTCATGCGATTCTAATTCTGCAGACAAACAAAATGCAAGAGCTGTGTGGCCAAGATGGCATCCGTCTAAATTTCAAAGGATGTCTTGGACAGTCTGGGGACATAGACCTGTCACAGGAGTAGACACCACAGACAGCACCCACTAGTGCAAAGCCTAATGGTGCTATGAGAGTGCAACAGCCCCTGAGACCCCAGAACTGTAAAGCCACTGGAGTGTAGCTCCAGGAGCCGTGCAGTTGCAGGTGCAAGATTTTAACCCATGGTAGCTTCTGGATGGATTGTGCTCGGCAAAGCCATAGGCATGGGGCTGCCTGAGACTTTGAGGACCCAGTTCCTAATCCACTGTGTGCTCCGGATTCAGGACATGGAATCAAAATAAATTATTCTCCAGATCCAGACTGAATGTTGTTTTCCCTGTTGGGTTTTGGATTTACTTGGGCCCAGTTACTCCTTTCTTCTTGTCTATTTCTCCCTTTTGAAGTGGGAGTGTCTATTCTGTGCCTGTTTCACCATTGTATTTTGGAACCATGTACTTTGTTAATTTCACAGGCTCACAACCGAAAAATTATTTGCCTCCAATGAATTGTGCCTTTAGTGTCACTTATATTTGATTTAGATGAGACTCTGGACTTTGAACTTTTCAGTTGATGACTGGAACAAGTTAAGACTTTTGAGACTATTGCGATAGAATGAATATATTTTGCACTGTAAGAACATACATTTGGGGGACCAAGAACGGAATGCTATGGCTTGAATATGTCCCCAAAATTTATGTGTTGAAAACTTAATCTCCAATGCAACACTGTTGGAAGGTGGGGCCTCATAAGAGGTGATCATGTCGTGAGAGCTCAGCTTGAAGGAATGGATTGATGTCATTATCTAGGGAGCGAAATAGCTGTTACAAGAGTGGGTTTCTTTTAAAAGCGAGTTCAGCATATTTTGCTCTCTTGCTCTCACCGCCCCTTGCCCTTCCACCTTCTGCCATGGGAAGATGCAGAATGAAGGAGTGCAGAGAGTCCATGGCCTCTCTGCCCTTGCTATCCTCCCAGCACCCCCAAATGTTCATCAACTTGGAAACTCTGAACTCTGTCCTTTTGGGTTTTTATGGTCACATCATTAAGTAGGTATGGCTGACTAAATCACTGACCATTGGTGATCAACTCATTCAGTCCCTCTTCACCTGCTTCCTTCATGGAGATCGGAAGTGGGGGAGTGTGGGAGCTAGGGCTGACAGTTCAGAACTTTTAATCACGTGGTTGGTTCCCCTGGCAACCACCTCCCATCCTGTGGTTATCCGGGAGTTTTACCGAAGTCATCTCATCAATGTTAACTCAGGTGTGGTTGAAAGGGGCCTGTTCTGAATAACAAAAGGCTCCTTTCTGTGCTTTATTGCTTTTTATTCCTTAGGAAATTCCAAGGGTTTTAGAAGCTCTATGTCAAGAACAAGTTGAAGACCAACATAGAGATGGTTCTCAGCTTACAATGATTTGGCTTAGTAATTTTTGACTTTGTGATAGTAGCAGAAGCAATACAAATTCAGTAGAAACCATATTTCCAATTTTGAATTTTGGTATCTTCCTGGTCTAGTGATATTCAGTAAGATACTCTCTAGCAAGGCTGAGCAGTGGCAGCGAGTAGTAGTTCCCATTCAGCCACATGCTCACTGGGGTAAACTGATATTTGGTATAGTCCTGAAAAATCCTATTGCTGCTGACCCATAAACAAGCATCCATGTTCCAGTGCCTTCTATCAGCTCTTCTTAACCCTCACTGGAAGAGAGAGAAATTGATGACCCTGGTGCTGTAGCATCCCCATCATTCAAAAATTAATTTTAGTTCAATGCTTCAAACATATTTCAGGCCCAGTGTGCTTTCAGCTGTATGTGCTAGTGGTGGCTACTCGTACAACCAATCTGTTTTTCACTTTCAGTACAATATTTAATAAATGACATGAGATATTCAACATTTCATTCTAAAATATGCTTTGTGGTAGATTATTTTGCCCAACTTTAAGTTAATGTAAGTGTTCTATGCATGTTTAAGGTATGCTAGGCTTATCTATGATGTTCAATAGATTAGGATATTAAATGCATTTTTGATTTATAATATTTTCAACTTATCAAGATATTTCAATAAATCAGATTTATTGGGATATAACTCCATTGTAAGTCAAGGAGCATTTGTACATAATTCTTACTATACCACTATATCACATTTGCCCATGGCTTGGACTTATGTAAATGGTTACCATTAGAGGAACAATAAAATTTCATTGATTTTTAGATGTATTGGCCTTGACATTCATGGTGGTACAATGATATCTGAAGGGCTGTTCTATTGTCACAAGTGAATTCCTATTTACAGACCCTTTGAATCCACCAACAAAAAGTGTATTAAAAGATCAGTGAATATGTATGTGTTCAATATCTACTGCATGCCTGGCTGTGCTCATAGCCTTCAAGAGCCACAATTCCTGAAACAAAATCATATTCCCATCTAACATATCAGCCAGCTGACCCTCTGAAATGGTTAATCAAATTTGCCCATCATTACCCAGATTTTAAGTGATGATGCCAAAATTTAAAACCTCGTTTTCTGACTGAGAGGAAAATAAACAGATAAACAGAGAAGAAAATGTAAATCACAGTCGAATTGGATACTTGAAGTGCAAAGCAGAACTAGGTACAGTCTTTAATTGTGTGGAAAATGTAAATTGCTACTAAAGATAGAACTTCCAAATTAAAGAAAGTAGAAATAGAGTCTGCCATATATTGTCTTTTGAATGCTGTGCACAGCTTTTAATATCCAGTGTTCAATGTCTCAGCAATAGTCTTTTATGTCTGACAAATTGTCTAAGAGGTTTTGCAGGTCTGTCAGGGTTTGTGCTTTCGTGTAACACAGTTTTCCAAGCTGACTCCAGCCTGTAATTTGTTCTAAGTGTATCTTTTCTTCACGTGGTTTGGTTGAGCCATAAAAAATTTCAGGGGAAGCAACATACTGTGCATGCCTGATTCTACTTGTAGAATAAATTGATCTATGCAAAATCACTTAATCACCATCACACAGGATCAAAAGAGGAGTGAACTGGCCACATTCCTTAGGTCAAAATAGTTGAAATTACATAGCAAGCCCAAGGACTTATAATAATGATAACTTACATTTGTGTAATGGACACTAATATCCTGAAAGCTTACACTTATATTAATCTCCCTTTTTAAGTGTGACCACATAACCATTAAGCAGGTGTTCTGTCCATTTTATTGTCGAGGAACAACCAGGTATGGAAGCTAGTCTCCACAGAGGGGCCCCCTGTGAACCACTCCTCCTATTATTCTGCCTCTTATGTGATCTTTTCCCACACTGAATGTGGGCTGGCCTTGTTGAAACATTAAATGTGGCAATAGTTTCACTACGTGACATTTGCAACTTTTGCCTTGGTTTCTTGGAACACTCTAGGGAAAGCCAGCTACCATATAAAAAGTTCCACCAATAACTCTAAGTTGGCTGTGCTGTGAGGAATCCCAAGTTGGCCACATGGAGGTGTTGCAGTCAACCCAACATGTAATTAAAGAAGCCATCTTGGCCATCCAGATGAGGTTAGTCTTCAGATGACTACAGTCCTAGCCACCACCTGACTACAACCAGGTAAACCCCCAAGCAAGACTTTCCCAGATGTTTCCAATTTACCCGTAGAACCATAAGAGGTAATAGATTGTTACTTTATACACTAAATTTTGGAGTGGTTTGTTACATAGCCTTAGGTAACTGGAACACCCGGTCTGTTTAGCCATTATTGTTTTTCCTGCTGCACCAAAAACACGACTAAATGAGGAGCATAATTTCAATCATCTCTCAGCTGGGTATCTGCTTTATGCAGAGAACTGTGTGGCGCATTGGTTTCCACAGGAAGCAACAGAACTTCACTTGGAGAGCAAGGGATTAGACAACAGATACACAGTGTGATAGATATTACAAAGTAGTTCTGAGTTCTCCCTTGGATTCTGCTGCTACCTACATTACTTTACTCCTCCAGATCTCAAATCCTTCTATAAAAAGAGAAGTTTGACTAAAATGACCTGTAAGTTCCCTTTCAACTCTATCAACTGATGAAGCCGCAGTTGTGTGTATGTGTGTGTGTGTGTGTGTTTTATCTCAAAGAATATAAATAAAAATTTGACAGTTGTCATCTCTGAATAACCTTGCTATAAGGCTCTGGTTAATATACAATGGGAATGCATGCCTTGGGCAACAAAAATCCATACATTTTGTTTGTTTTCAAGGGAGCATATAGAAAAGTGAGCATGAGGCAAGATGAATAGACCAGATAATAGACTTACACTTTGAATTAATTACCTATTACCTAACAAATTACTACAAACTTAGCAGCTTAAACCAATATACACCTATTATCTCAATTTCCCTGTGACAGGAGTTCAAGCACATCCTACCTCTACTGTAGCCTTTCCAAGCAGCAATCAAGATTTCAGACAGATGACTTTCTTATGCGGAGCTTGAGGCCATCTTCCAAGCTCACTTGTTGTTGGAAAAATTTAGTCTTTGAAACCGGAGTATTGAGATCTTTGCTTTCTTGTTTGATATTGGCTGGGGACACTCTCAGCTACCACTGGCCACTGCAGTCCCTTGCTACTCTCGCAACATGGCAGGTGATGCCTTCAAAACCAGTAGAAGAATCTTCCCAGTGTGAGAAGTCTTACATAACACAATGTCTTTATAGCCCTTCACCTTTGCCATATAAAGTACTCTAACCAAGAGAGTAAATGCCTCATCTTATTTATAATTTCTGCTCATATTCAAGGCGAGGGTTCTATGCAGGGTTTGTATATAGGTAGGTGGAAACCAACGGAGCCATTGTAGAATTCTGCCTGCCACAGCCTTTTTTCTGATATTTATATTAAGTTTCTGATCTCTATCTTTGCCTTCTTTGTTTTCTAGCTCTTTCTATGAACAGACATGTTGGAGAAGAGATTCTCTTTTGCATTGACAGGCATTATAGCCTAGAGGTAAAGCATTTTAGCTATGAAAAGAATACGCAGGAGACAAATCTGGCTCTACCATTTACTAGACACGTAACCTTGGGCAAATTACTTAATGTCTCTGTGCATTGGTTCCCCATCCATATATAAAATAAGTGAAATAGTAGCATTTATCTCATAGGTTGATATGAAGGTTAAATGAGATAATACCTAGGTTTTAATAAACACGTGAGTATTATTCCTTTACTTTCTGTCAAAGATGATACCAGTCATGAGAGCTAACTAGGAATTAGAAAGACTTACTTTTACATATTTGTGGAGTTGATGAAATTGTGATCTCTTATATGTCCATTGTCCATTTTCCATAAAATGTTCATAGAATCTCTGTGAAGAAGGTATCTTTATCCCTATTTTACAGAAAGGTACTGGAAGTTCAGAGCAGTTAAGGAAATTGTCCAAGGTCACATAGCTGTAAAAAAGGCTGGGAGATAAACTTCTAAATTCAGGTCTTCAGAATCCAAGGTCAGAGCTCTTTTCAGTAGGCCAACGTGAGAAAGTGGTATTAGACTTGTTCATTATGGCACTGTGTGGTAGAACTCAGATTCACGAGAGAATGTAGGTCAAGGTACGGTAAGTATGAATTTCAATAGCCAGTTTGGAGATATCACGGGTTACCTTGGAGAACTATCCATTGTTTCAGTATTCACGAAGAGGTCATATAGTAAGGCATAGTGAAAAGAGCTTGGGTATTAGGGTGATTTTTTTGATTAATAAATATTTACAGCTCCTATGTCAAGTATTGTTACTATTTATTGGGGATCTAATGGTAAGCAAACACAGGAAGCTTGAATTGATTATTTCCCCTGAGGTTTGTGAAGATTACATAAAACAGCATATTATAAAGTACCTACCAGTGTCTGGGCCAGAAAGGGTACTTCCAGAAGGCGGGCCAGATCATGAGGTTGGGATGTGGTAGAAGGGGCTTTCACATAAAACTGACAGCTGGTCTAGAGTTACCCTTCAATCCACAAACAAGCATTAATATTCCTTACTTACCATGTGCCAGGCACAGTGTTAAGTGCCAGAGGGTTGCAATCAAAAGGAAGAGATATCCATGTGTTAGTTCTAAGTGGAATATCTATCAAACAATAGAAACACAAGATGTTGCTACATAAGATGGAGTAATACCTTCATCTTTGTTGGGCCCAGAATTGTTTTATGAAGTTGGAATTTAAGTTTGATATTGATGCATTATACTATTTTGGTAGTCTGATAAGCTAATTAAAGAGCCTACTACTTGGTAACAATTTCATCCATTATTGTATTTAACACTTTGCTATTTGCTAGCCAATAAAATAGACTCATTCTCTGCTGTATCTCATTTAATTGGAAGAATTCTGATAACTCTGTGGGTTGATCACATTATGCATTTAAAATACAGAGAGAAGAAAACATGCATGCAAGGTTAAAACCTTAGAGTGGATGCTCTAGAAGCAAAGCCTGAGAGGGGATTCCTGTATTCTTGGCAAACACATTTACTCTGAATAGGGTAGCAGAAGAAATGGGTAAGGTAATGTGGGAAAAGGATGAAGTTTGAGAAGAAATAAGTAAAAGTAGGATTTCAGAAGAAGTCTAGCCTCAGCCTGATCTCACAAGGAGCTCTGAGCATGAGTCGCACCAGAGGTTGTCCTGCCCAGAGGCAATGAGGGTGAACTGTTACCCTACTACCCCCCATGCCCCATCCCACATCGATCAGTCAATCATTAGTCATGCCCTAACCCTAGGAAAGCAGGAGAGTGGGGTGGGCAACACTTCCCGGGCATCTTCAGGTAAGGAAACTCCTGCCAACTAAGAGAAATCCTTCAGAAAATAGTCAGGGCGAGTCACCAGAAGACAATCTTTGTGGCAGCCGCAGTTGAGAGCACTTCCGTGGTAAATGAGGTCTGGATGAAGCATTAACAGCAATAGCTACAGTCACATAGCTGGGAAGCAGAGGAGGAAAAAAGGCAGTGCATTTCTGCCGACTGGTTCAAAACCAGTTTTGGTCTGTCTCCTAAAGTCCCAAATGTTTTTAACCACTAAATAACATATGCACTGAGTTTATAGTTTTTACCTACTTTATCTCATTGAATTTGAGTTTTCCCCAAAACAGAGTACAGTATATATCTGCCCATTTTTATGGAGAAGGAAATGGAGGTTCTCAGAATCTGAATCTAAGATCCCATGGCCAGTGACTGGTACAGCTGGGATGCACACCCAGGTCTTCCGGCTCTCTCTCTTTACTGTTATCTAACTGGGAAATTGGGCAAAATGGAATAAAGGTCTTGACATCAGGGAGAACTAAAGCACCAAGATCATTTTCTACATCAAAACACTTTAGTGAAGCAGCTAAATCTGATGATGTCCTCTTTAGCTTTGGCCTTCCCTCTTTGTGTGCTGTTTGGAGAACTCTGTTACGTTGCTCTGGCCTTTAACTCAGGCTCAGTCTTCCAAAATGAGCTGCTGTCAGTTAGGAGCATGTTTTGTCACATCCTTGCTGCATCAAATCCCAGCCACTGCTTTGCTTGAAGGTGATCTTGGCGTCACCCTAACTGTCCAACTCCAAATCCTAGATGCCCATAATTTCTCTTGCAGCTCTGCCTAATATACAGATACATATGCTTTATGTCTTCCTCCACTTACCCACAAACAGATGGACTGAAAAGGAGCAGAGACACAGAAGACAAAATTTCATTTGTAAGAAACAATGGCTCTATCAACATGGGCAAGCCCTTTAATTTCTGAGTTTGTTTTTCTGTAAACTTAGTAGCCCATGTTCTACTTCTTAGAGTTGTTATATAGGTTAGAAGCAATATATTTAAAATACCAAGCACATGGCAGGTGTGCAACAAATGATAGTTATTTTTATGCAACAGATACACCTGCACAGAAGCCAAATTCACAAGGGTGCCTGCTAAGTAAGCTTCCAGCACTCCAGCCTTGGAAAGCAGTAGCTTCTCATTGAGTTTAACACATTTGACATGCCACTTAGACAAATCTCTTGCCTACCTCTACCCTCTACCCCCGGTCTCTCCCAATGACCACTGTCTTCATGTCTCAAGTTTCCCTTGTTCAGAATGCTCTGCTCTGGTGACACCACTGCCATTCATGCCCCAGTTTTATGGCGATTCCTCCATGAAACCTTCCCATAGGAAGGTCAGGGTTTCTGTGGCCCACAAGTTAAGTGAGTTAAGTGACCTGCCCTGCCGTGCGACCTCTGGGAAGATTCTCTATTTCTTAACATTTCTGACAAATGACATTCTGGAGAGGGTCTCTGATATTTTTCAACTTCTTTTGTGATATGTGATGTCAACATTTCCCATTTCTGGACTATTTCCCTGGAGTGAGCAAGAATCCTTTCTTCTGAAAAAAGTGACATGAGGTCACGATCACTTTTTATTTTATTATTATTATTTTATTTTATTTTATTTTTTTGAGATGGAGTCTTGCTCTGTCACCCAGGCTGGAGTGTAATGGCGTCATCTTGGCTCGCTGCAACATCCTCCTTCTAGGTTCAAGTGATTCTCCTGCCTCAGCCTCCTGAGTAGCTGGGATTACAGGCACGCACCACCATGCTTGGCTAATTTTTGTATTTTTAGTAGAGATGGGGTTTCACCATGTTGGTCAGGCTGGTCTTGAACTCTTGACCCCATGATTCACCCACCTCAGCCTCCCAAAGTGCTGGGATTACAGGCGTGAGCCACTGTGCCCGGCCAGGACCACTTTTGAAACCTCAGTTTCCTCTTCTCTATAAGGGGGCTAGTTGATTTCTCTCAGCAATGTTGCCGAACTGAATGTCAAACCATGGAACACATCGCCCCACCCAGTCTATACACAGCTAAATGTCTTTCCCCTTGTACTCCAAGACCCTCTGGATTTTTATTAAAGTCCAGAACAAACAGTTAATGTCTACTAGTTCCTGTTGTATTTTCTTTTTATATTCTTGAGGACTTAATACCATGTTAAGCATATGGTAGGGGCTCAAAAAAGTAAAATTTTAATGAATAATGATGACCTGTCACTCCACCCCTGTAAGCAGCAGGCACACTAGGCATCGGCCTCCCCTACCCTGCATCTCCTTTCAGTTGGGTAAGCCTCCCAGCACAGAAGGAGTAAAGCACCCTGTGCTCAGAGGCATGTCACTTTTCTTAAATTCGCAAACCTTCAGGCTGTGAGCTGATAACCAAATGGTGTTAAAAAGATTTCAACAAGATCTGATTCCAGGAGGAAGGGAAAGGGAAAGGGTTCTGACTCTGGAGTATCAAGTGTGTAAATATTCCAATTCTAATAGCTGAGGCTTGGTTCAATTGCTCTCAGCTGCCTCTCTGGAAGGACCCACCTAGATCCCCCAGGCTGCCCCTGGGCTGGAGTGGTCTGGACAGGAGCCCCACCCCTTCCACTGACATCTGTCTCTGTTAATGGAATTGGTAGGAGGCATGTTTGGGAGGAACTGGGTGCCTATTAGGCTCCCGAGTCACTGCATTTTGGCCCTATCAGGACAGGCCAGGGTCTACTACAGGGCCTCCTTTGAATTTGACAATGCTCGGTGATATCTATTAAGAAATACCTTGGGTAAATCTGGAGTGAAGGTTTCTTACCCCGTGTACCTTCTCAATGACTGGCTGGGGTTGTACCAAAAATGAATGAACATACAGTGCCTCTAGGACCTCTGACCCCTGGCTCATGGTAGACTCATTTGAACATTCCTTTAGCCACAGCTCTGCACCCCCAAATGAAAACGTTGGGTTTACATTCACTAACCATTTTACACTGGACCATCCCTCCATCGACTATGCCAGTCCCAGCAGCCAGATTATGTTCCATGTGCCAGTCCTGTGTTCCTCCACTCCTCCCGCTGCCTCTTGCAACAACAGTTCATGCTTCAACCAGACCATCCCTGTCAGGGCACAGGAATTTGCAGGCCATTTGCAAAGAGCATCTTCTTCAGAGTCAGAGACTCTCATTGCAGTTTCCTTTCAGTCACCATATTCCTGAACGGGCTTGGAAACTTGACTTAACCTTTCTCAGCCCTCTTATTTCTTCAGCTCTTCAACGAGTATGGTAAAAGCAAGGTCCAACGATGCGTTGCAGAGGGAGGCTGTCTGCCTATTGAGAAGTACCCTGTCCACCAGGGGCCTGCTGTAAATATTTCCGCTACTTCCTCCGGGGGAGATGATGGTTTAATAACAACTTTAATGGATTATAAAGAGGAAGGCATCCTCTCTGCTGTCTGCGCATGATACGGGGTGGGGCATAGGCCACGCTGAGGTCAGGTCAGGCTGGAGCTGCTGAAATATACCAAGGTGACTCACTTCCCTGATAACACTGCTGAGAAAAATGCAGGCTTCTTCTTGCCCTTCCTGTAGCTGGGACACACCTCTTAGGATGGAAGATACTTGGCACCTGGGAAGAAATGTCAAATCAGGTCAGGAAGAACTGGCTCTGAGTCTGGGCTTTTCCTTTTGAGCTCAGAAAGAGTTGGGTAAAAAGTAAATACATAAATAACCTGTGCTTTGACTCTGAGTAGCCTCTAAGCCTGAGTTTATAGTCTATGTGACCTTGGGCAAGTTTCTCATGTTCTCTGGGCCTATTTCCTCCTATTTGAAATTTCCATAATAATATCTGCATCCTGCGGTTGCTTGGAGAAATTTCAATGAGTTCTTAAGTGTAGGAGATGATTAATAACGTCCATTTCTGTCATATTCCTTCGGTATAAACTATGTCAGGAAACCGGTTTATTTTGCTTGTTTGTATTTTCTCTTTGACTGTAATGAATGTTTTATTTTTATTAAAATCCGATGTGTTTAATTTTGTAAAAGGCTGACTGCATGACGAATGCATGAAAAAACTGAGGATAAGACGGGTTTATCTGACCATATCCAAACCTGGCTGCTCAGGGGCAGAAGTAAAACTGAACTCCAGCCTCTCTTCCGGGGCAGGTACAGTGGCTCTCTTAGGTGCTACCCTCAACTCTGCCCTTTTTTCTTTTTAACTTCAACCCTTGGGAGTTTACATTTTCTTTCACATTCAGGACTCCAAATTTAGAGTTGATTTTGAAACATACACATATTTATGTCTCAGTGCATATGGAATATATGTCTATAATGCCAATGTATCTTTCAGGAAGTAAGCACTTTCAGACTAAGCAAAAGACTACTACCCTTTTAGTCAGCCTTTCACAGAACCTACAGGATGAAGACACACATAGATTTTGCAGTTTCTCTTTTCTATTCTAATTGGCTTTCTGGAGGCTAACTGCCACCTGGGGCAAAGTACCCAGGCCCAAGATCATTCTGAAGGCCAAAGGTTTAATCCTCTTTATTGTAGGTTTCAACCACAGCCGAGATCAGAAGCGTATGCAAATATTCTTTGAGGTCAAGATGGATCCCAAGGGACCTCTAGTCAGTCACTAACTGCTTCTCCATCCTGAATATTGCTTCATTTACTTGAAGTTTACACGTGGGAATGGGTAAAACCGTGACCTCCAAAAATGGCAAGGAATCATCAAGGTGATAAATCTTACAATCCAAGTAAAAATAAATCTGATGATCACAATGAGACATTAAAAATTAAAAAGAGCAATGCAGAAAGGAAAGGGGAGAAAGAGGATTATAATACCCGTGAAAAACATTGTTTTTTTAAAGTAACAAAAGAATTTAGATTTTGCAATGAGTGCAACACAGACAGCTATTTTGAGTTGGGGGCAAGTTAATTATATTCAAAAAAAGATAGCGTCTCCAGAAAAATCTTTTTTTTTTCAGTGAAATAGTTTAGTTCCTTCATATAGAGACATATTACACAATGTTAACAACCATGAAAAACAATACAAAATGCCCTCCATTTAACAAGTAGAAAAATATAACTAGTATATATGGCAATTGTGAATCTAATACTGTACAGAAGTACTTTATGGATTTTACAAATAAATTATACCTTAAATGCTTTTTTAAAATTCTTTTCCCCCCCAGATGTACACCAGAACTTACAGTAGGAAAGTTTCTGAGCTTAGCTTATTGCAAATCAGTGCCAGTCAAATGTTCTGCCAACAAGCTCGAAGAATTTCTTATTTGGCTCATGAAAATATTCGTGCAGTTTATTGAGTAGTTTGGGATCTACTTGGGGGTGCGCCCGGCCTTTGGACTCATGTAAGCAGCGGTCCCGGCCGCTGTCCCGCAGGCAGTAAAAGCCCTTGGTTTTGTTAAAGTAGAAGTTCGAGGCATTGATCTGCGGCGACAGCTTCAGGAACCTCTCGACCTTTTGGATCTCGGGGAAAGGGTCCCTGATGAGGCGGTCGCCGTCCACAATGTGGATGTGGCGCAGCGGGAAGAAGCGCAGCCAGTTCTGCATGTGCACGTGGTAGAGGCTGCGGTTGAGGGCCTTGTAGTCCACGTTAAGCCGGCCGTCGCGCACCAGGAACTCCTCGATGGACGGGTAGGGCTTGCGCTTCTGCATGTGGTTGTAGAACACTTGGGTGTAGTCAGATAGCACGCGCTCCGACGGGTCTCGCAGGATGAGCAGCAGCCGGATGGACGGGTTCATGCTGTGGACTCGCTCAGGCACTTTGGGCGACGTGAAGTACGCGGGGGTCTTTTCCACCGTGAGCTGGTGTGGCCAGGAGAAGGGCATCTGGCTGAGGTACCAGCCCAGGCCGTGGCTGTAGTGCTCCTCCCAGTCGAAGAAGTGGACCTCGTTCTCCGCGGCCGCCACATCGGGGTGCAGGCTGAGCATCTCCAGCAGCGCGCGCGTGCCGCCCTTGCGCACGCCGATGATGATGGTCTGCGGCAGCTGCTGGGCAGAGCCGTTAGGGGCCGCACCATCGCGGACCTCATCCTGGAGGGTCCCCGCTTTCCGCAGAAGCTCCTGCTGGCCCAGCTCGGCGGGGCGGGAAGGCACTAGCTGGGGCTGGGCCACCAGCAGCACCGCGCCCAGGAGCAGCGCGGCCATGCTGGACACCACGGTGGCTTCACTGGGCCGCGCGCCGCTGGGTCATGAAGCGCCGCAGCACGGAAGCCTCCTAGTCAGTGGCACATGGGAGTTTCAGGCCTTCAATTACTAGGGAACAAAAAGGGAAGATATTAACATATAACAAATACAGGGATAATTCAACTAACAACTCTGTAGCCACTCTGCAGTGAGGGCTATATTCAACCCCCGGGACTCCCAGTTTCTTATCCTATACGGGAGCAGATGGCAAACATTTTCTGCAAAAGGCCAGAGAGTAAGTATTTTAGGCTTTAAGGGACATACTTTATGCCAACTCCAACTTCAACCGTGCTATTATAGATGGAATACAGCCATAGACAACACACAAGGGAATGGGTGTGGTTGTGTTCCAAGAACACTCTATTTATGGGCACTGAGTGAATTTCATGTAATTTTCACGTGTCATTAAATATTATTTTCCTTTTTACTATTATTATTTTTTGCAATCATTTATATGTTTAGCTGTTAGGCTGCATAGAACCTGGCCAGGTTTGGCCCCCTAGACAGAGCGTGCTAACCCTTACCATAAAGGAAAGGGTTGGGAAGACCCTTTGGAACTCAGCAAAAATCAATAAAATATCTACTATTCACCAGTCCCTGGCAGAGGGGTAGGTGATATAGAAGCAGGCTTTGTTCCTGCCCCCTACTCTTCCAGCCAGGGGCTGTAATCTAACAAAGCATGTAAATTACTATGAAAGACTTCACGATTAGTCCCAATTCTTCACCCTGTGTCCAACCCTTGAATTGGCCTTGCCACTAGCATATGAGCAGATGTGACAACATATCAGTCTCCAGTCTGGCTGCAAGAGGCCTTGTGTGTTTTGGCTCACCCTCTTTCACTCTTGCCTTTGCCATGAGAAGAATATGCCCTGGCTAGCCCATGGTCCCAGGGGAAGGATGAGAGACACACACAGCCATCCCATCTCACGAGCGAAGATGCATGATTGTGGTTTTAAGCCACTGAGTTTTGGAGTGGTTTGTATTGCAGCAGGAAATTGGCAAAAGTTAATTGATGCAGCCTGATTATAGGCATCAGGGTGGTATATGTTATGATTGTAATTTAGGTAGGGTACTACGAAGACACATGTTCATTCATTTTGCCTAAAATAATTGGGGATGGTTTCACAGTAGTGGAAACATTTGAAGTAGGCCTGGAGGGATAAACAAGTGAAATTACTACAACGTACAAAAAAGCCTTCATGTGTCCAAAGCTTTACTATTGATAATGTGGTCTCATACTATGCTCAGCTATTGTCTCTACAATCCTACATTGTAAGGTAGGAAGGCAGGGCAGATGTCACCACCATTTTTTTTTCTTTCTTTTTTTTTTCTTTTTAGATGGAGTTTTGCTCTTGTTGCTCAGGCTGGAGTGCAATGGTGCGATCTCAGTTCACTGCAACCTCCGCCTCCGGGGTTCAAGTGATTCTCCTGCCTCAGCCTCCTGAGTAGCTGAGATTACAGGCATGTGCCACCACGTCCGGCCAATTTTGTATATTTAGTAGAGATCGGGTTTCTCCATGCTGGTCAGCCTGGTCTTGAACTCCCAACCTCCGGTGATCTGCCCGCCTCAGCCTCCCAAAGTGCTGGGATTACAGGCATGAGCCACCGCGCCCGGCCTGTCACCACCATTTTATAGAGGGTAGCCTTGTCTAAAGACACAATTCTATTAGTCTATTTCAAAATTCAGAGCCCAAATTGAAAACTCTAAACTCAGGGTTCTTTTAGCCACAAACCACCTCTTTTCCACAAAACTTCTCCTCTTTACCTGTTTAAGATTTATAACATGGCCGGGCGCAGTGGCTCAAGCCTGTAATCCCAGCACTTTGGGAGGCCGAGACGGGCGGATCACGAGGTCAGGAGATCGAGACCATCCTGGCTAACACAGTGAAACCTCGTCTCTACTAAAAACACAAAAAAACTAGCCGGGCGAGGTGGCGGGCACCTGTAGTCCCAGCTACTCGGGAGGCTGAGGCAGGAGAATGGCGTAAACCCGGGAGGCGGAGCTTGCAGTGAGCTGAGATCCGGCCACTGCATTCCAGCGCAGGTGACAGAGCGAGACTCCGCCTCAAAAAAAAAAAAAAAAAAAGATTTATAACATTTAGGCAGTAAAGGACACAGGAACTGCTGGTCTAGATGTTGTGGGGTTCCACAGGACAGACCAGTTCATGGTTTATGTTTTCAAGGAGCTGATACTCAGTCTGTGTGTCACAGTGTCCTCTAAAGAGGAGACTGGATGCTCTCACTTGAGTCATCTCTGTTAAAACACATTAAGGGAAGGATAAGAGACAGGCCTAGCTTGGGGACTGCAGGATTCACAAAGCTAGTAAAAATGCTCTCCATCAAGAGGACCCATCATCTTTTGTACAGTAGTTTCAAAATTTACTTCATTAGTTTAAAACTTGTCCAGAGTGAATAAAGGAAGAACAAATTCCAGGACATCCATTTTTATGATCGACCAGCTGATCTACCTTTCTCAGATACTGTGTTATCTGTTTAGAAAAACATATTAAAGAGCAAGTAATCAAACAGATGGAAGTCTTTAGAGAACCACAGTGCACTGGAGAAGGGACCTGAGGGATCAGTGATGTAACTCTTCAAGAAAAAATCAAGAATGCTTTAGAAAGGATAGCCATGAACGATGATGTTTCAGGTTGGTTCTACTGATTGGTGAGCTCAATTTAACGGCCAATTGCTTTAGTCAGCTGATGATTTCAGGGTGTTTCGGTTGAATTTCATTTCCTTCTCAAGTCATCCATGTTGTTCGACCAAATGTACCAGTTGTGCTTGGCTCTTACATATTTGAGATGTGAGAATGTATGCAATTGTATGTGCATGTTTGGGTGTGTCTGTATGTGTGTGTGTGCATGTGTGTGTGTGTGTGCAGGTATAACAGGTTGGTCAAGTGAGAGACAGACTAACTACTACCCTTTAGAGAGCTATACTGTGTGTTGGTCACTGCTATCCCTATCTTTTTTTTTTTTTTTTTTGAGACAGAGTCCCACTCTGTCACCCAGGCTGGAGTGCAGTGGCGCAATCTCGGCTCACTGCAAGCTCCTCCTCCTGGGTTCACGCCATTCTCCTGCCTCAGCCTCCCGAGTAGCTGGGACTACAGGCACCCGCCACCTCGCCTGGCTAATCTTTTTTTTTTTTTTGTTTTTTTAGTAGAGATGGGGTTTCATTGTGTTAGCCAGGATGGTCTCGATCTCCTGACCTCGTGATCCACCTGTCTCGGCCTCCCAAAGTGCTGGGATTACAGGCATGAGCCACCGGCCCGGCCTGCTATCCCCATCTTATAGTTCCATGTTCAGACTCAGGGAACAACACATCCATATGATTTGATACCTAAGTGTAGAGGAAGAGGCCAGATCTGAAATTCATATTATCTGACTGTTTATGCTCCTTCCACTCTAGCCTGCGGCATCCTGGTTAGTGTAGTGTACATCTGAGGTTTCTTTCCTGAAGGGGAATTACCAGCAGACAGTAGAGAAGAAACTAAATATAGTTTGTCCTTCATGAAAGAAAACAACAACATATTGGGAAGTTAAGTAGCTTAAAAGCTACTTGTTTGTACTTTAATCCTTTCTAAAAATGTATTTACTTATGTCTAGACCTTTTTCTTTCAAAAATATTGAGGCTTATAGAGAAAGAAATTAGCTAACATCTTATATACACATATGCAAGTATATACACACACATATACATACACGCATACTATATATAGCATATATATCATGTTTAGAAATATACCCCATGTGTATCTTTTATGTATGTATGTAAAAATGTGTATAAGTATATATGTGTGTGTGTGTAAATGTATGCACACATATATTAATATCTAAACATAGTATAACCTGTTTTATATTACATGCACACCATGGGCATTAGGAGCCAACTTCCTCTTGTGCTTTTGTAATTTGGGCTTCCTAGGGGCACAGAAAGGATTTTTGGTCCTTTTTGTAATACTCTCAGAAACAAAAAGATTCCCAAGCTCAGGTGAACCTATAAGCCATTCCTGTGGGCCACCTTGATCTTGACAGTGAAATTATAAACATCAGGGAAGAAGGGGGTCACTTAGTCCCTGCCTTTCACACCCCAAGATGGCTTGCCCAGTGTCACACAGTAAATCTGTTCCTAGGACTTCTGGCTCCTGAATTCCAGTTCTGTAGTCTAGTTGCTGTTATTACTGTCTTTCGAGTAAGTGCTTGTAATGTAAAATAATGACAATGTTTTGGGTAATCCAAAGAAGAAAAACCCAACAAAATCTACCCAACAATGACAACTCCCTGACCACCAACTTCCAGTGTCAGCTGACACACAGGGTGCGTGCAGTACAGGATCAAACTTGTGATTTGTTCTGGTCAGTAGAAGGGTCCAAATGAATTGCACACACTCTGGAGTCACGATTCTTGTCTCCAGTTTGGACCCTGGTCAAAGTGACTTAACCTCTCTTAGCTTCAGTTGCCTCATCTGTAAAATGGTAATAATTCCACCTGCTTCAAATGATTACTTTGAGACTGAAATGAAACAATGTGTGTCAGGACTGTCCAGTATAAATATATTTTGCATCACATACGCATTCAGACATTTTCCAAGGGTCACATTTTAAAACATATATTTCACATAGTTTAATATATCTAAAATGTTATCACTGTAACATATAATCACCTATATAATTTCTCTTTTTTGAGACAGAGTCTTCCTCTGTTGCCCAAGCTGGAGTGCAGTGGCATGATTTCAGCTCACTGTAACCTCTGCATACTGGGTTCAAGTGGTTCTTGTGCCTCAGCCTCCCAAGTAGCTGGGACCACAGGTGTGTGCCACCACACCTGGCTAATTTTTGTACTATAATTTTAGTAGAGATGGGGTTTGACTGGTCTCGAACTCCTGACCTCAAGTGATCCACCTGTCTCGGTCTCTCAAAGTGCTTGGATTACAGGCATGAGCCACCATACCTGGCCTAGTCACTACATAAAATTAATGTGGGATTTTGCATTTTTTCTACCCAGTCTTCGAAATCCAAGTGTGTATATATTTACCCGTGTAGCACATATCAAGGACACATATGACTGGTGGCAATTGAGTTAGAGAGCACAGAGACAGAGAGCACTGGGCACATTTGCAATTCTTAATCTGAGAGCTCTTTAAGTGTGGAACACACTCTCCTGAAAGCAAGATTCCCTACCCATTCACAGATTAGGAGCTTCCTGAACAGGAGAAGAATCAGGAAGACAGGTTTGAACCAGCAGGCAGCACAAAGGCAAACTCGATCTTCTCCCTCAAGAAACAAACCAGATAAAAGTAATCAAATGGGAACTTTTAACAGTTGAAGCCCTTGGCTGACATGGGCATGGATACAGAATTCTCCATAGCACCTGGAGCAGAGGCCACAACCTTGGCAAAAGCAATGATAGCAGCTCCCATCTGCAGCAATTGCTACTCAGCAGGCACTAGGCTGGCAATTTTCCATGCAGGGCTTGCTGTAATCCTCACTGCAAGTCCTCAAGGTAAGTCATGTTATTATTTTAAAAAGTGAGGTTCAGAGAAATGAAGTCGTGTGTCTAGAAAGTTAGAGGAGGTGAAAGGATTCAAAGTCAGTCTAAACAGACAAAGCCAGGTACTTCATTGTCCCTTTCACTTTTCTTGGCAATGTCTGGAGTTAGTGAGCAAGTTGTTAATGAACTTGGCTCGACTTCTTTGGTCCTGTTGAATATTTTTGCCTTGCACCAATTCTTTGATGAAGGACGGAATTTCTATGAAACCTGAGACTTGCTAAGATGGGCACAATGAACCTCCACCTTCCTTTTATAGATGGGTTAATAGGTCCCAAAGGGAGATCCAGCTACCTCTCTGTTTACTTCCCTCTATCAGGGAGGCTGTTTTCTGGGTATTACGGTGAAAACCCAAGGCCTGAGTTTCATGAACTGAGAAGATTAAAGTCCTTCCTATCAGCAACAGTGAACTTCTTCGAGTCCCACTGTGAAGACAGTAGTCACATGCCAGGCATGGGAAACCCAACGGAGAGTACACAGAATATTCCAGATGGAGGCTTCCCTTGCACTTGGAATTAAATCCAAACTCCTTTCCAAGGAGGCCTTTCCTGCAAATGGAGGTCTTGCCTTGCTCTACTCTATCCTCAAGGGCCTGGCATGATTTCTGGTCTATAGCACATTCTAGACATTTTGTTTGCTGAATGAACTTGTCAAATGCAGTAGACAGGCAAATAGCTGGAAGGTACTGGGAACATATTTTAACACAGTAGCAAGAGAAACTTTAAGGGTTTGAAACTTCTGTCTCTAGAAGAGTCAAGCAGAAACCAGAAGTTGAAAGGGGGACTCAGCATTTCTAATCGTGATTGGGCGACATCACCTGAGAGCCTAGAAAATATTTGGATTAAAAAAGGAGGGGAAGCTATGAAAGAACCCTTCAAAAATATTTTCGTTTTCTCCTTATGTCTCCTTATTACATAATTCACATCATGACCTAGATTTCAAATGTAATTAACTGTAATATATTCTCTCAGTCCCACTACTGGAACATATTCATAGATGAAATGAAATAACTAGGATATTTCACAAGGGGTACATTTAATGAATCCAGAACAGGGATGCCTGCCATCTGTCGGTCTGCAGGACACCTTCACAGCCCTCCACAAGAGATGATGACACACTGTCACAGGCAGGAATCTCCTTTAGGGTAGCAGAGACGATCAAAACATACAACCACAAGTCACTTATAGGATTTAACAAAAGGGTTAGAAGGGAAGAGATTCCCTGCTGAGCACTCACTGGGTGCCAGGTGGTAAGCATTTGAGTATAAATTATTTCTTCCAATACGTGCAACAATACAAGAGGTGGTTGTTCTCATTTTATTTTATATTTTTAAGCAATAAAAATGTGGTGGAGAGTAGTAGATGAACAAAGAAGATTTTGCAATCAGGTAGATCCAGGCTAGAATTCTTATTGCTAACTGACCTCAGTCAATGTCTAACCTCTCTGGGGCTCCACGTTCCCCTCTGTAAGTATGAGCTTAAATCTTCTTGATAGGGGTGTCATCATAATTAAATACGATGACCCATGCCAAATACATGGCACAGTGTCTGGCACACAGTCATTCAACAAATGTTAATGGCCTGCCTTTCATATTCATATCTGCCATGACAGAAATGGAAACATGCTGTTAAGGTTAAATGACCTCCTCAAGGTCACAGAACCTGGTAATATCAAACTAAAATATTCCACTGGCCATCCTCAAAGTCCATGGTGTGCCTTTGTCCCCTTTGAATGGTGACGCTTTCCCTTGGGCAGTGGGGAGTGCATTCCAGGCGAGGGAGAGCTTACTTAAAACCACAATGAGATAGAAGAAGTGTGAGATTTATTATACTGTTATGCAAGAACTGCTTCTTTCCAAGAATCCCATGGTGTTGAGTGATTTAATTTTCTGGAACGCACTGAAACATGAGAAAGACAGGTTGAACAACAGAACTGTCATTTTTTTTTTAATCTACCAAACTTCTGGGCAATCAAAAGTATAAGATTATTTTTTCATTGTTAAGAACGAAAAATGTCTTCACTTTCATCTTTGCACAGCTACTGAAGAGCACCTCGCAGTGGTGTCAGATTTTCATCCTTGGCAGGTCATTTTGGAAACAGTGACATTGGAAATAGATTCAGTTTGTGCCTGTCAGTCTATGAGAGGACAGTGATATTTCAAGACCTACATAAATATTTATTTTCTTGAAATTGTCTATACATGTCAATCTTCAACGAATGTTGACATTCACTTTTGTTTGGATTTCCTTATGGTAATTGCTGTGAGGTGGGATGGGGTGAAAAGAGTTTAGGGTAGAAAGGATCATAAGTCAGGCCACATAATGTTAATAAGCTTTCTTGGACCAATTTACTATGCAGTGGGGGATAAGTTACAGTAATTGGCCCCATTGTTTCCTTGAAAAAGAGGAGGACTATTCGAATATCTCCTCCTCTAGACTTCTATGCATCCTTGAATTCTCTGCATGTCTGAGAGGTGCCATATTTACAAAAGTTTAACTGGACAATAAATTGAATTCTCTGAAATCGAAGGAAGGAGATGCCTTGGCAAGCCACGGAAGGTAGCACCAGGAGAAGGATTCCCATCTCAGTGTTATTTGTGAACCTCTAAGTGCTCCTTGATAAAATGAGAATGATAAACGCAACCTGTCCCATAGGTAGTCTGAAGTCAATGCACACAACATTATTCCACAGATCAGGTGAAGGATTAGGGCCCAAGGATCTGGATAAAAAGTTCGCATGAGAGATAACTAAAGATTTCCTCCTGGGAGAGACTTGTGGCTGCAAGTTACAATCATCAGGCAAAGTGCTTTCCAAACATGCATATGCACGCATGTCACTTGGAAAGCCAGTTACGAATGCAGATTCTAAGGCAAGAGGCCTGAGCAGAGGCCCGGGATTCTGTATTCCTCATAAATTTCCAGAGGAGCTCATCTAACCCTCGATAGTCTTTGGAATGGCTAGGACACTGTGAGGTTAGAATGTGGGTGCCAATTCAGATTCTGATACTCTTGGCCCGGGGCAGACATGGGCAAGGTCTTTTGTTTTTTATTTGTTTGTTTCCTGCTGTTGCTGGGGTAGTATATTTTTAATTCCAGGATTGAAAACAATTGTGGTAGACAAAATAGACAGCGATTATTTTGGCTGCCAAGTTTGTATTTTGGGAGGCAGGAGATGGAGGGAAGACGCTGGGAATTAACAGGATTTACAGCCAAAAATCCAGTCTCAAATCTTAGCTCTGTAACTTGAAATCTGCAAGACAGCCCTGAAACTCGGAGCTTGAGATTGAATGCACCGGCCCTACATATTTACTGTGAGGATTAAATAAAATAGTACATGTGGCATGCTTAGGGTATTGCCATACTGTCTGGCCTGCGGTAAGCTCTCAAATCATGGTAGTTATTTTTGTCCCTTAAAAAGAAAAATGCTGGGTGTTATAAATGGGATCCTGGGATGATAATTAGTCAAACACATTTGTTCATGATGCAAAGTACTGCAGTGACTCAACCAGACAGAGGCTCAAAGAAGAAAGGACAGTGACACATAGAAATAATTCAGTTCTCTGTGGAAGCGCGCGCAGTGGCTGTGGGTCCTTCATAAAGGGCTCCTGAATGAATGATGAGCAGCCAGGTGTGTGCAGTGGTGAGGCAGCCCACAGTGAAGGAAGAGGAGGAGTTACTTCTCAACATGTTTAATCTGCATTGCTGTGCGCAGAAGGCAGCAGTGACCTAAATAAATCCTTCATTAGAAGCAGAAACACACTGGCTCAGGCACTGCGCAGCAGAGCTCTGTGACAGGAGGGCGGAAAGACAGGGCTTCTCCTATTACTCAGTGCAACTGAGTGGAAGAGGGGCCCCATAACAGACAGGAGACAGGAACTGGGCTGCCTTGGGCCCTCACTGGGGTGCACGGCT
This sequence comes from Colobus angolensis palliatus, assembly GCF_000951035.1. Lineage (NCBI taxonomy): Eukaryota > Metazoa > Chordata > Mammalia > Primates > Cercopithecidae > Colobus > Colobus angolensis. The sequence continues at coordinate 4,005,899 of NW_012115844.1, read as the reverse complement.
TCAGCCCCTGCTCCAGGGGTGACTGAGCCTCTGAGAGGTGCCATCTTAGCTAAAGAAGCTCCCCTGGATGGGGTGAATGGTCATCGATCACCCTGCAGATGGTGAGTACCCACAAATCTTTTGTGTTAACCCAGAAATGGTCAGGAAAGACACACAAAGCATCAGAGGCAAAACAGCCACGTGCCATCATCTTGTTCTGTCGCATCATTTTGCAGATAGAGAAACTGAGGCAAGCAGAGAACAAGAACCCCAAGGTCAGGCCTGCAGGGACTGAACTGACTCAGAAACATGGGTCTCCCAATTTGCATCTTACTAACCTCCATACACATGGAGGTTATGTGCCCTCCAAAATCTGTCCTTTTTTGGGGGGGCAAGGAAGATTGGAACCATTCACAGCTGAAAATAAATTTATACAAACCGAAGTAAATTGTTTCCCCTGAAATGGGCAAATAGGGAGAGATGATTCGTCTCATTCCTTGAGCCGGGTTGTTATGGATTGAATGTTTTTGTCCTCCCCATAGTCATAGGTTGAGACCCTAACCCTCAGTGTGATGGTATTTGGAGGTGGGGGGTTTGGATGATTAGGTTTAGATAAGGTTGTAAGGGCAGGGTTCGATCCTGACAAGATTGATGTCCTGATAAGAAGAGGAAGATAAAACAGAGCGCTCTCTCTCTCTCTCTCTCTCTGTCATTCTCTCCACCATGTGGAGGCACAGCCAAAATGTGGCCCTCTGCAAGTCAGGAACGGGGTCTCATGAAGAACCACTTCTGCTGACACCTTGATCTTGAGCTTCCAGCTTCCAAAGCTGTGGGAAATAAATATCTATTGTTTAGACCATCCACTGCATGATATTTGATTATAGCAGCCCTAGCTGATTAGTACATGGTCCTCAGAAGAATTAGTAAAGCAAAACAGTTTGGCTGGGACTTCCTCCACT
>NW_012115844.1:3980862-4004391 GCF_000951035.1 Colobus angolensis palliatus | reverse complement strand
CTCTCTGTCATTCTCTCCACCATGTGAAGGCACAGCCAAAATGTGGCCCTCTGCAAGCCAGGAACGGGGTCTCATGAAGAACCACTTCTGCTGACACCTTGATCTTGAGCTTCCAGCTTCCAAAGCTGTGGGAAATAAATGTCTATTGTTTAGACCATCCACTGCATGATATTTGATGATAGCAGCCCTAGCTGATTAGTACATGGTCCTCAGAAGAATTAGTAAAGCAAAACAGTTTGGCTGGGACTTCCTCCACTGTGTGTCCTTCCAGGGGCGGCACTCAAATGCTTTCAGGTTTAGGCAGGTGACATCTATGTGTGAAGCCAGCTGGCTGGTGGGAGATGGTGGCAAGCAGCTGTGTGTGTGGTTTGGCTAAAGAAGCAGGTGCTGCCAACTCTGGCAGATATTGTCAGAGACCAGGGACCAGAGTGGTCTGATCTTCACATTTTTCAAAACTCAATTATGGATATTTATGTGAAAAGTGCTGATTTTTAGGAATCTCATAAATGGATATAACTTGCCAAGTAAAGTGAAGAAAAGGAAAAAAATAAAAATAAAAAAGACTGAATGGCAAGTCTGCAGAGAGCAATGCCTAAAGTCTATGCTTTGCCCATAGGTGATCACTCAAACTCTTACAAGGCATCTACGATGTTTCTAAAACTGTACTGAGTTCCTGGGGACACCGAAATAATCCTGTCCCTGTCTTCAAGGAGCACCTTATAATGTGGAAGATGCAAGTGGAAAGAATGAATGACTAGACTTCAGAGTAGATATAGATCCATCCGTGGAAACTCAAGAGCCCAGAGGAGAGAGATGGGAGCTGGCAGAGGGTCAGGGAGGGCCTGGAAGGACCTCACAGCAAAGGCCATGTTCGAACACAATCTTGGAGAAAACTTGGCCATGCTCAAAGAAAGTCCCATGGGAGCATTCATTCAGGGCAGTAGGAGACAAAGCTAAATGGGGTACAAGGAAAACCTTAGCCTATGCTAAGATTTGCTATGGGGAGCATGGGCCATGGCAGGTGCTGGTGTGGATGAGGCTACAGGACCCACAGCTTGAGAAGCTTCAGTCCTCTACCTAGAAATTTAGAAAAAGGGTAGAGGAGGCCGCGAGTGGTGTCTCATGCTTGTAATCCCAGCACTTTTGGGAGGCTGAGGCGGGTGGATCATGAGGTCAGGAGTTCAAGGTCAGCCTGACCAACATGGTGAAACCCCATCTCTACTAAAAATACAGAAATTAGCCAGGCGTGGTGGTGCACACCTATAATCCCAGCTACTCAGGAGGCTGAGGCAGGAGAATTGCTTGAACCAGGGAGGCAGAGGTTGCAGTGAGCCAAGATCACGCCATTGCACTCCAGTCTGGGTGACGGAGCGAGACTCCATCTCCAGAAAAAAATAAAATAAAAAATAAAAAATAAAAAAAGAGGAGAGGAAAAATAGCCCTGGCATTAGGACGAAGCATACAGTCCTGAACTTAAATCTCAGCAATGTCACTTCACTATGTACAGGCTCTGACTTGAGAAAAGTTAATGGCATAACTTGGAAACCTTTGGTCAGTTTTGGCCCAGGAGCTTTTTATTATCTTTCTTTTTAGATATGTGTGGTCTTGGTTTATCATGATCATTTAAAAACAAAACATTTAAGAGAGTGCTTCGTATTGCCAGGCAACATGAAAAACACCAGGGGTAGAGCAATGACAAAGCGGCATCCATGCCTGAAAGAGCTCAAAGGAAAACTGGCATAGAAATAATACAAGTAGTATTCCCTAGTGGGTTTTGATTTTATATTGACCACATTTTTCCTTTTCTGAAAAAACTGTTGCAGTTCATATGATAGCACTGAATAAAGCAATAGTACATGGTTATTTCCTCTGGCCCACCTACATATACACACCACTGTGATTTCCAATTGTCCCTTGCTTGAAATTTTTTTAAAGTGTCATTCAAGTTGAATATTTCATTATACTGATGCTTCAGGTTCTACAAATAAATTAGTATCTCATTTGCTTCTGACTCAAGCTTTACTTTAAACAGGAGACGCCTGTTTTATCATCTTGCTAATCTTGAAATATTTAAACGCCATGTAATCTATCCAGAGAAACAACACCTAGATCGTGTACTCCACACAGCCCTCTCTGTAATTTCTTGTTATCTCGTATTATAATTACACTATCTTCAGATTAAATGCCATGGTGTAGGTCAAGTTAAACCATCAGTGGCCTGGTCATTCGTTCTTTCTGAATGTTGATGCAAAATGATTTACATTTTATACTTTTAAAATGTTATTTATGGTTACTTAAATAAAGTAATGCCAGAAGGAGAAGTTCAGGAATCATCAAGATGAATCACAGGAGTTCAGAGTGGGGAGGCTGGTGATTAAGGGCCTGGGTTGGAGTCCTGGCTGCACCCATACTGACTCCATATGACCAAGATCAAGCCATGTGACCTCTATATGCCTCTTCCCATCTGAAATGTGGGGATAGTCACAGCACCAACCTCGTGGGATTGTCATGGGGATTAAAGGAGATGTGACTGTGTAAACTGTTAAAGAGCGGGACTGGCGTAGAAAACTCCCACCAAATTTCTGTTTTTGTCACTGTCAGACTTCCATATCCCAATAGATGCTAAAGCTTCAATTCAGGTCATCAATAATTCAGACACATAATATGCATATCCATGAAGTCTTCTTTGCTTGAAAGGGCCAAACCACCAGGGTAAAGAGGGTGCGGAACTGGCAAATAGGAGCTGGGGTCTAGTCCCTGGTTCTGTCTTGACTTCCATGTGACGGTGAGCAAGACACAGGGATACTCTGAGCCTTGTTTACAGAGTAAAATGATTGGGTTGTAAATTCTAAGATCATATAAGATCAATCTAAAACATGAATGCTTTAGAGGACTGAGAAACGTATGGGTTGATCACTCCAAGAGAGCTTAGCTCTCTTGGAATCCAAAATTTCAAGAGGATTTTCCAAGAGCTACAGAATCCAAAATTCCTAGCCACAGTGATTATTGTTAAAAGCTAACCACAAAGTTTTGTCACCAGTGTGGGCATCAGTCTAACATTTTATAGGTTAAAGGTAGCACCATATATCAAACTTCTAAGCTGCTGAGGTCTTTTTGATGGGGAGGGGGAAGAATACAGCCTTTAGTGGAGAAGAGGCTGTTTCCTCGGGTAGGTCCTCTCGAACTGCACTTACTGCTCTGATTCTACTCAGATCATACTTAGCACTCATTCAATGAATATTCATTGAACCTAGGACCTGATTGAGAGGTGGATCAGTTAGACTGAGAAATAATCTATGAAGAATGCTTAACCATTACTAGAATGAAACAAGGCAAATAAGAAAGCATTGTACTCATGTGGACTGAATGTTCGTGTCCTTACAAAATTAGTATGTTAAAATCAAATCCCCATCATGATGGTATTGGAGGTGAGGCCCTTGGGAGGTAATTTGGTCATGAGGGTGAAGACTTCATGAATGGGATTAGCGCCCTTATAAGAGGCCAGAAATCTGCCTCATTTTCTTTCTGCCATGTGGGGATACAAGGAGAATTCAGCAGGGGCTGTGACCCAGAAGAAGGCTCTCACCAGAACCCAAGCATGCTGACATCCTGGCCTCAGACTTCCAGCCTGCAGTACCGTAAGAAGTCTGTTTCTGTTGTTCATAAGCCATCCAGCCTATGGTGTTTGGTCATAGTAGCCGTAATTAACTACGATAAGTATTCTATAAAAAGTTTATCAGTGACAATAACCATTAGAAGAGAATCCTTTCAACCTGGGGCATGTGGTGGGATAAGATTTCCCTTATCCCCACACCAAACAGGCAGCTTAATCACCTTTTAGGCTGGAGGAAGGCAGTTTGCCCTAAGGCTTCTGCTGGCTTAAATGAGGTATGGACGATTGGGAGTGAGTAGAATTGCTCAGGATGAGAGCCGAGGACTGAGAGCTGCCACAGGGGTCTAGTTCCCTGGTTTGTGCCACATATGACACTCAGCCTCTTCCTCAGCAAATGGAGAAGCAAACTTTGTAAAGTATCAGGGTGTGAGAGTATCTGCAATTCAGAGTCAAGGCCTAAATAAGCGTACAGTGCATCAGGCACTAAGAAATTAGAGACACAGTTGACACCCACTCTGTCTCTTCCCTCAAACGGCTTGGGACCATGCCGGGTATAGGGTGTGGAGAGGGAACAATAGAGAGAGAAGGTACAAAACAAAACACAAACAGCCACGATCACATTAGGGTTAGGGCTGTGAGAGAGCTAAGGACAGGATGCTTGTGGGAAGAACACAGAGACTCATAGAGAATGGACTGAGAGATGTACATGAAAACCATTTTGGTCTTATTCATGTGTTATGAGATAAGAATGATAGCAGAGCTACAATTAGAAATAGATTGCTTTGTGTTTCAAAATAAAGACAAAAACCATGTGAACATGAGTGATCACCTGTTACAACTGCATTTCTTCCTCTAACTCTTAATGAGAAAGAAGGAAAAGCAAAGATATTGGGAGGAGAAATGAAGGACAAGCAGGAGGATGCATGAGATAGGCTTCTTTCCTTTCTTTTTTTTTAAAGCATAAAACCATGGATCTTCCTGAGCAGTCTCCCATCTCAAGTACTAACCAGGCCTGACCATGCTTAGCTTCTGCAGTCAGGCACTTGCAGAGCGGTATAGCTGCAGGCAAGAGAGCCTTGGCTATGTAGATCTTTATTCTGTCATGTTCATTACATTTGACGGGACCTCAGCAAGGTTCACTCATCAAGTCCTGGTTCCATCTCCTTTCAAGAGGGGCCTGTGGCATATAATTGCTGTGTCTGTGTGTGTGTGTGTGTGTGTGTGTACACATATACATGTGTGTGTGATTGTTCCAATGATGAACTAAGTTTTCAAGACTTCCTGCTTCTCACAACCTTCTCAAGGTCATCAGTACATTAATGAGGGAAGCAATACCTAGAGGTCCTGAAATATTCTAGCCCATAGCATGCTACCATAAAGATGAATTTTCAGAGGCGTCTAAAGAATAAAACTGATTGCGGCTGCCTTGGTCAAATCAGTCCCATTGCTTTTCTACTTTAACAACCATATTTACTTCCCCCACTAGCTAGTGTGAACACTCAGGCCTGGCTTTGTATTGCAGATTGGTATCAAATCTAAACCAACAGATTCATTAGTGTCCAACCTGCCAAGGAAGATGAGCAGGCTTGGCCAAAGAACAGTAGTTCATGTTAAATAAAGTCTTGGAAATTGTGTTGAAATCTCTGGATTGGTTTTTCACAGTTCTTCTTCCAATGCTTAGATTCATAGAGAGAGAGAATTTTAATACTGTGAGTCACTAAATTAGGATCCAGGATTTCTTTCTACTGTTATTATCCCCTTTCTTCACTCTCACAATGTAAGATTAGCACATTCAGACGCTGCCGAGGGTTCGATGTTATTTGCTCGGGTCATAGGTAACCAAGCCCAGAAATACCAAGCCCAGGAAGGAAATTAGGTCCCATCCCAGGGAACCCACTGTGTAAGGGGGAAAGATGGATATGGAAGCAAACACTACCGTTCCAAGGAGATGAAGGAAACTGTGGAATAGACACTATTTCATCAATGTTAAGGAGGTTGGGATTAGGAAATTTGGAATATGCTTCACAGAGAAGGCACCTGAGGAAAGCCCAGGCGTCTGGTGAGGACAAAAACAAAGTTCAACACTTTGAACTAATGTCCATGCTAAAGTATGTAAATAGGGAAATAGAGAAATAAATGGATGGGGCAGAAAGATCAAAGCAATCATGTTTAAATTATCTTGAGTTTACATTCTGGGTTAGTTATATGCCCTTGATGAAGCTATTTTTCACTCTGGGCCTAATTTCCCTGTCTTGCCTGTTTTCTTAGGTGGAATTAAGTAAAATATTACAGAAAAAACATTTTAGCCCACCTGACACGTGATAGACTCACAGTAAATAATTGCTCAATAGTATTCACTCAATCAATAATAGTTCAATGATACTAACTTGAAGAGAAAAGAGAAAGAAAAATATTAGTAATAATTTAGGTTTAACGACAAATATTTTTGTCTGCTTAAATAATTGTCATAAGTAAAGAAAGAAACAACATTCTGAAAATTGATGAGTAAGAAAGAAACATTCTCCAGTGAAAGCACAAAAACTCTGCTCTATTGATAGCTATGCAGAGACAGATGACAAAGGAAAAGCAGAATAAAAAGCATAAAGTGGCTCTTAATCTAGTGTTTTTAAAGGACAACTATTATAAGGTAATTAGCCTTTGTGCTGCCTTTAGCAGAGAACCTTAAGAATTAAAGTAAGAAAAAGTAGCAGGTGATGACAATCTTAAACCAAACACGGGTTTGGCTAAATGAATAGGGCCTGGTGGTCTATGTCACCAAATGACCCAATGACACTGCAGAGAGAGTGCTTCTGCAGAAATATGTGCAGCTAAGGAGACTTGTCTAGGGGTGAGAAGCCAGCAGGAGCAGGCTGCTCCAGTACGACTGAAAGTGTAAAACATTCCTAGAACAGGTGCTTTCCTGGTTGGGGAAGGGCTGATGCACATACGAACTCCTATGAGAGAGTCCAGGGAAGGGCAGAGTGCAGGTAGCTTTGACCATACCCAGGTGACATTTTTTCAGGTCACTTTAAACCCTTCATGAGATGACAAAAGACAGCTGCCAATCTGAACTCAGGCAATCTGAGCGAAAAGATCCGCCTCCCCTCAAAGACTGATAATTCTGTTTATCATAATGGTACTTTCACTTCCTAACAACCATGACCAAAGACCTCTCCTTTCATCCCCTCTCACCACATAAATCCATATTTCACTCAGGAATCGAGGACTTATACTCTGGACAAGAGGTGTGAAGGGGCACGAAGGGGCATGACCGGGGTTCTGTCCTGCTGTCTGGGAGCTCTCTCCTGAGGGATGCAGCCAAGTCAATCAGCAATGACAACAATACCACCTGCACAAGTCGGACAGCTCCAGGACTGGAGAGGTGGTGCCTCGTTCAGGGTATGCCAGGTTAGCCTGAGATCAGCACCTACATCTCTGTCCCTCCTCCCTTTGGCTGTTTGTCCCACGAGGGGTGGTTGCAGGACACCGCTCTGCCTCTCAGAGAGGCAGAAAGACGGAGCAGGTACTATCTGGAGTAGTGCCAGTCACCAGGCTGGCAGGGAGGAGATCTGGCACAAAGCATGGGCTGGCTCTTAACGCTTCAGGCCAGGTGACCACATATCAGTTCCCCTCACTTTTGCATGGCCCTGTTGAACTCCAACTAGGAAGGAAAGCACGTTCCATCAGGTACCTGGAAGGGAGAGATCCAAGGCAAAAGGCACACAGGCCGTGATTTACCATGGAGAGGGAGCAGTGGATTGGGACAGAGCTAGACAGCCCGTAAAGAATGATGCAGTCTGAACCTGATAAGAAAAGGGAGAACGTACAGAAGTTCCAGGCATAGGAAACAGCATGTGCAGGGCTGTGAATGCTCACATTCCTGATGTCTCTGGGAACAAAGGGTGGTCCTGAGGTCAGATGATGAGGTATGTGTACAGAACAGAGAGTGGCTAATGATGAGGCTTAATAAATTAGAATGTGAGAACCATCCTGCAGAACTTGAATTTCAGCAATACTTTTATTATTAAAAAAAAAAAAAACTAAAAGGAGAGCTAGCTTTCAAGCACCCACTATGTGTATTAAACATTCTAAGTTAATCAAATGCATTATAATGAAAATAATAAGTAAATGCATTATCGTATTTAATCCTGGCTATTCTACGAAATGGAGGGCATTAGGTTGCATGGGTTTTTGCTCCACAATTATTTCCTGGGTGACCACTGTCTGCCAGGCATTGGTTCAGATTAGAGACAGATTTTTGGAGTGGGGAGCTCTAGACAAAGTCCCCATCCTCCTACAATTTTATCTATTAGAACAAATTAAATGTTAATAATGAGTGTATGAAAAATTCATAATAATCATGGAAGAATACCTGAAGTTTAGAGAGATTATTCACCTGCCCAAGGTGATATTGTGATGAAGCGATGTGGCTGGGACTTGACCTCTTCTTGCTTCTAAAAGTCCTGCAGTTAAACGTTAATATTAAGAATAATGGAAATCCATGGAACTTTCTGAATTACAGGACTGGGCAATAACCTCATTATATTTGTGTTTTACAAAGATTTCTCAGGTTAGCGACAGAGATTAACATAGAGAAATATTGCAGATTGCAAATGGCTGTAAAAATGACAGAGCTGGGAAGGAAAAACAAAACAGAAGCCAGAAAGATATAAGATTTGTGTTTTAGCTGAAGACCGCAGTAAAAGAGAAGTGATGAAGCTAAGCAGGATCAACCTCCCATTGTAATATACGAACAGAAGTGTCATTGTTGCCCGAAGGCAAGAAGGATCAATTCAGAGTTAACATAGTCGATTCATTTTCCTTTTTCATTGCTTCAAATGTCTTCCTGCCTCAGTTTCCTATGCTGCAATTATTTTACCTATGAGCCTGTGACCTAGCTTTTGGTCAAGAGGACACAAGGGGAAAATATTCTGTCATTTGAGAAAGATTTTCCTCTGTGATTAAAAGAGAGCCCCCCTCCTCGCAGCCCCCCTGCACCTTGCTCTCCTCCTACTTTAGAGCAGAGTGATGAGATCGGCTGCTTTGGGACACTGTGGCACTTTAGCCACCTGGAAGGGAGGATCGGCCAGAAGGCAGAGGTGGACTGGAAGGCAATAAGCAGCTAGATCGATGATGACATTTGTAATCTGCTTTTCAATCAAAATCAGGCTTACCAGCAAGAAAAATAATCATTACTATTAAGTGCCACATTATAGACACTTAAGTACATATCAAGCTCTCTCATGGGTGCTTTGCATACATCATGAAATGTCGTTCCCACAACAAAAGTCCATAAGGAAATATAATTCCATTTGACAGATAAGGCGACCAAAGTTCAATGATGCCAAGTCACTTCCCCATCGTAAAATGCTTCAAATACTACCTTCTGGATCAGGGAAAAGTCTCTTGTGCCCAGAGCCACCATGAATTTCAAACTGCGAATGGAGCTCTGGCCCCAAGAATGATCCTGCATCACAGAATGACTGGTGTCAATGTACTCATCACCCCAGAAAGGCTCAGTTCCCACGGTGCAGGAGGTGGGGCTTAGGGACAGGAGGAAGGCCAGGATATACCATGCAAACCATTAAAACCAAACCAAACCCACACACAGTGAGAGGACCAACAGGGGCACCATGGCTTGTCCCTCCACAAGATGGCACTCAGGTCCCTTGTCTTCAGTTTTCATCTGTGATGTTCAGCAGTCACAGAAACAGACTGGGGAGAAGGTACATGGCTCACCGTTCCTATCACGCTCCATATGCTTTCTGGTTGGAACCCTACAGTTTCTATGTCTTTTCCTCAAGGTCATGAGGCATTGTGCTGGGGCTCTGAGCAGCTCTGCTGAGGCAGGGAGAGGGAGTGGCATGTGCCACTCTCAGTGGCCTGGCTGCACTGGGGTTTACTCAGGGGCTGCTGAAGACAACCCTGTCACAAAACCTCACTGGACTTCTATGCTCTTCAAATCCTTTTTTCTGCTTTTCACGATTTTTCTGTTCTCCTGTCTTATATCTCTTCCTTTCTCTGACCCTCCGTCCATCTCATCTCCCCACTTCTCTTCCTCTCCCTGTATTTTTCCTGCATCTTCCTCTCACTGTTGCTTCCATATTTTGCTACATTGCTGCATCTCATTTGTTGGCCTAGAAAATGAATAATAGTGCTTACTTGCATGATATAAATTAAGACTAAAGAAACAAAGGGGGGCAAAAGACTGAGACGTTCTCCCATGAATATGACGCATAAAATTTAGTTTGTGACGCCGCATGTTCTCACTCGTAAGTGGGAGTTGAACAAGGGGAACACACGGACGTAGGGAGGGGAACAACACACGCTGGGGCCAGTTGGGGGTGCGGGAGAGGGGGGAAGAGCATTAGGACAAATAGCTAACTCATGCAGGGCTTGAAACCTAGATGACGGGTTGATGGGTAGAGCAAAACACCATGGCACGCATTTACCTATGTAACAAACCTACATGTTCTGCACTTGTATCCTGGAACTTAAAGTAAAATAAAATACAATCAAATTTGTAAAAAAGAAAAAGTAGGGGCCTTCTAGTAAGAAAACATATATGGTAGGGGCACGTTTAACCCATTAAAAATATAATTTGAAAAAACAGATTAGTCTGTGGTCTTTGTGATAGAACATTGAGTTTGCAGTCCAGAGGCCTTCCTTGCTTTCCCTCATCATTAATGGCATCGTTAAAAAAAAATATTCTGACTGTGAACGAGACATTGTATAAGTGCATGACATAACTTATTAATTTAATGCACATGAAATAAAATCTGTGCTATAATTTTAATCAAGCCTATTTTGCAGAGGTGGAGCCTGAGACGTTCAGCTGCAAAGTAGCTCGCCTCTTACAGCATGGCTGCAAAGTAGCATCGCAGATTCTAACCAGATCTCTCTGGCTGGTTAAGCCTTCACACTAATCATAATGCTGTTCTACCTTCTTTCTGGCCCATATTTCATGTAAACACCCTGCTAGTAAGAAGTTCAGGTTAAACGAGGAGTCACTGATATTACACGCATAAGCAATACCTCACTATTAAAGAAAGCATGAAACTCTGCTTTGGAAAGTCCACATGCAACAAAACTCTTGTTACTTTAGTTCCCCATTAGACTATCGCCTGAAACGGAAATGCAACATTTTCACTGCCCTCCTCAGAACAGCATGGAGTCAGGAGAGATCTCAGACTCAATTTATAATCTGTGTTCATCTATTTGTGGGGAGCGAGTCTGAAAAGCTCTCTCACAGTTTTATTAGCTTTTATTGCAGGAGCAATTTCAGGTGTGAGTTTTCAAAGCACAAAGGATCCCTTCAGTGTACTCAGTGGAACCCTGTGTGAGGCTAGTGTCTCTAATTCCAGCCCTACAGTAACGAGCTCAGAGCAATGTTACTATTTAATCAGGTTCTATCATAGCGGAATGAACACTATCCTGGTGGCCTCACAGGGTTGAAATACCTTCTTCTTGAAGGGTGTTGAGAATAATCTGGCTTGTGCTTTGGTGACATAGGCAAGAATTGGGCTCACTTCTTCAATGCCAGGGTTCTGTTTTGGTCTATACTTCTTTTGGTCCTTTTAAGCAAAGAAATAAGCTTGCTTTGGTTTGATTGTTCTGTTGCTTGGCTCACCAAGGAAAACAGCCCTTCTCTTTCGCCTTGGACCGTACTCCTTGGACAAGTCATCTCACCTTGAAGACTACACTGCTTTCTTTATCTTCCTATGGCACAAGAACTTTCAGAAAAGAATCTTTCAGAACTTCTACTAGGAGAATAGGGATGCTAATAAAATACAGGATGTCCAGTTAAATTGAAATTTTAGATAAACATGACACATTTCTTACTTTTTAGTATCTGAGACATACTATACTAAAACATTATTTGTTGTCTGTCTTAAATTCAAATTGAATTAGGTGTTCCGTATTTGTATTTGCTAAATCTGGCAAATCTACACAAGACAAAACACATTAAACATTGTGCTAGGCAGTACATATTGGCCATCTCCCTCAATCCTAATGGGATTATGGAAAAAAACTGAGGCCCAGAAAAATTGTCTATTACTCAGAGTGACACAACCAGTAAGAACAAGGCCAGAAATTCAAACATAAATGACTTCCAAAGTCATGCTCTTTCAACCACAAAAATAGCTCCAAAATCTAATCTCAGAAATCTGTAACCAACACCCTCCCCCTCCTTCCTACCCAGGACACTGGGAAAGATCTGGTTTTAGAAGTAATTCAAGTAAAGTGCAAGCCAGTTTTCCAGAGGAGGCTCCCAGCCCACTCTCATTCCCTGCACACAAGTATGTGTTTTTCGGAGCACAGCTAGGCAAGCATGTCTTTTCATTTCAGCTGCATCTGAAATCACCTTTCTCTCACTGTATTTTAACTGCTGATACAGAACTTTGATTTACCCTCCTAAACCAAAGAATGAAGACATTTACATAAAACAAACCTACTGCAGGGTGTACAAGTACTTCATCTGCAGGAATTCTAGGGGAAATTCGACAAGACCTAAAATGCTGAAATAGAAGTTCTTGAGGGATGAAAGGAGATGTGAATATTTCACATCTAAATGTATTTCTTTGCTTATAGAAAATGTGGGCTACTCAGTTCTCCAGGGATTTAACGAATCTCCACCTTGAGCCAACTGCTCATAGCACGTAGAGAATCTTGTCCCCGGATCGAGAGTCTGCCCCCTTTACTCCGGGCATCTCTAAGAAAAGTTTCTTCATTCCTGGACCTCAGTTTCCTTCAATAGCAAATGAAGATGGTAAGAGCTCCCCTGTGGCCCTCGCAAGACTAGGTACGAGAGATAAAGTAGGCGGTGGGTATTGTCACATTATGTGAAAGTAAGGAATTATCTACCACATTCTTTTCATGCCAGAGTGCTTTTGCACAAGCAGACCAGGATCTATTCAGCAAAGGGCTTGTATTAATATGCCAGTTATTCAGCTGGACTGACCGTACTGGGAATCCCTAAAATAGACAAACGAGTTTTCAACAAAGGCTTGAGGGCTATGCAATTTTGACGATGTTTTATCATTCGTCTTTGGCTGTTCTCACCATGTCTCTCTCGTTTCTTAAATATTTCTTCCACCATGAAGTGTTTCCTAACTCCCCCAGACAGAAATGCTGCCTGTTTTTTCTTTTCTGAGCAATATACTGTTCTAGAAGCTGGAGCAAACATATACTTTCAGGCCCCTGCTCTCCTGGAGCACATGTTCTGGTGGGAGAGTGTGAGAAAGTAAGCAAATAAGCTAATCAAGTAACAAGGTGACTCCAGATAAACATACTTGCTACCCAATTATGTTACTGAAGAAATTATCGCTATGAAAGAAAGAAATAGGGTGATGAAAGGGAAATATTCTTGAGATGGTCCATCTCATGAGACAGGCAGAGACTGTTATTTATCCGACTGCCATACTCAATGGCAGATTCATCAATGGCAAGAACTTTTTTTTAATCTCCTGCACAACTGCCTTGTGAACAACAATCAATAGCAAAGGTGGGGGCAGATTTGGGAGAAGGTGTACCAGAGTCTCAAAGGGCACAAACACATTTTACACTTGGAACACATTTTAAAAAAAAAACCTTTCATAATGCAAAATGAAATTTTATAATAAAAATATCATTGCCAGATAAAGAAATTGAAGCCTCAAAAAAATTTCCACGGACGATGGGAGCAGGCTTAAAGCAAGTTAAGAAGCACAGACGTAAACTGTTCCTGAAACAAAATAAAAGATCAATTAAAAAGGTGCTTGGGAGGCTGAGGGAGGAGAGTCCCTTGAACCCAGGAGGCAGAGGTTGCCGTGAGCTGGGACCATGCCACTGCACTCTAGCCTGGGCGACAAGAGTGAGACGCCATCAAAAAAAAAAAGGTTGCTAAACGTCAGAGTTCTGAGTATGAAAACTCAACAGTTAAGGCATCCTTACCACAGTCCTCAATCACTTTAGTTGCCTAATCATTTGAGATCATGTTCAATGTATTTCATGCTGTTCTGTAATTTCCTTGCAGAGTACTCTTTGATTGGTTTTGTTCATCAATGTACTCTAATACGTAATGCCATGCCAGGTACGTGGCAGACAATAAACATGCTCAATAGTCAATTTTATTAAAATTGAGAGTATAGCCTAATATCCAAAACTACGCACCAGATGACAGTCCCAGGATACGATCAAACTCCCACACAGAAAATATTTATGTTGAATAATGAAACCTAACTTTGGGTTATGTTGAGCCAGAGACTGAACTGCAAGCTCCCTGGCTAACAGCCTAAGTTTCCTCCCCAGTATCCTGATATTTCCTATCACTTTCCCCGAGTTTTTATTTATTTTTTAATCCTTAGCACATCACTATCTAACTAGGAGAGATTCTGCTTATCTGTCTTGCTTTTTGTCTGTCTCCTCCGCTGGAAGATAAGCACAAGGGCTAGGACTTCCATCTGTTTTGTTCCTTACTGTGTCACCAGTGAGCAGAACAATACGCGGTACATGGCTGGAACTCAATAAACATGTGTTAAAGGAGTAAATGCGATTGCTGTAACCGGTCACAGAGATAGGAAGAAGGAACATCCCCGAACAGAGGTTCACTCTGTAAATGGAAACAGTAACTAACCAGAGCACTGTCTGCACTCCATGCCCCTACACTCTTGCCTCAATATTCTGAATAACATACTCTCCTGAATTTCATATTCCAAATTTCCCTTATATCCCTGGAAACTGGGAGGCAATACATTGGAGGCCTGTGTGACAGATATAAGGCTTACACACAGAAATGTTTGGTTTGGCCCACATGGTGTTATTGAGGAATATTGAATTAGCTGCTGGCACTTGAAAGTGAGTAGATTTCACATAAAACTGTGAATTGACAGTCTATCTTGAAGAAAAAAAAAAACAAAAAAACATAACCAGATCTGGCAAGAGCAGACCTGAAGTCCCGCCTGCAACCCCTGTGCTGGATCTGGGCTACAACCCCCATTTACCCAGGCACAGGGCCCAAGTCCTGTTCCACTCAAGCTGTTACTTGCCTGGCTGAAGGCATTAGAGTTTGCGACCCCTGCTGGAAAACTACCAAAAAGCATGTATTAGAGAAAAAGAAAGATGCCCACTGGGATCTATGTTCAGGCTATTGCTTGGAAGAATAATGTATTCATTTTTCTAGACCTCTTGTAGTAGCACATAACTATTGACAAACTACGGCCCAGTAGATATTATTCTAACGATCCGAAAAAGCTATAGACTTCATTCCCCAAGGGTAGAGGAAGCTAAGGATGCTTCATGCTGGAGACAGGCCTGAAGATGAATGGGGAGAAGCTGTACATCAGCAGGTTGCAATTCTGGCTAAGTCAGGGAGAAAGGGAATTCACTTGAAGACTGTGGGTTGCCTCTAGGAATTGCTGAGAAGCTGAAAAGCCAGGACTGGAAAATGACAAGGAATGAAAGGAACCCGGGCACCAGGGGCACGTCAAGATGGTGTTGCAGAAAAGGCACCTCTGGGACCACAGCTTGGGACACGCCTACTGCTGCCGAAGCCACTTGATCCATGACCCAAAGTGATAAACAAACACTCCAGCGTCCCTGTGTTCTTTAGCTCGTCTTTCAAGATTCCAGGCCCCAGGTGGGATCATTCAACTAAGCCCTAGTTCAGGGCTGGGAGATGTGGACAAGGAGAAAGAGGCCCATCTCCCACCAAAAAAATCCTTCTATGAAGGGAACGTTGTGTCTCCTAAATAGGATGTTTGGTTCCCACTGCTTAGAAGGATTTTAAGTGAGTCTGAAGAGAGGGGGTACTACAGGCACGACTGCAGAGTGGAATAAGAACAGACAGGCCTGAATTCTAGTCTGGAATCCTTTGTACCTTTAGAAAATTAATTAAGTTTTCCGATCGGCAGATTCCAAATCCTTAAAATAGAAATGACGCCATCTGCTCTCCAGGGTTGCTGTGAAGATTCAGTCCAATCATTCATTCAATTATTCCAAACATACTTATTGAAAGTCTAAGTGCCAGGCAGGCACTGAGTTAGGTTCTGGAGACAGTTTGGAACAACACCTAAAATGCGATGGGGACTCAGTGCATTATACTGATGAAAGATTCAGACGACGGGAGCCCGGGTCATCTGGTGACACTGGTCGTCTTTTACTTTTCCCCAATGAAGTCACTCCCCATTTGTGACTTTTCTCCTTTTTTTGATTAATTAACATCAGGGCCTTCTCTTCAAATAGATTTTCTTAAGACATGTAACGTGTATTATGTTAAAAGGAAAAAAAACTCTAAAAATTGACTGTGATCCTGTAAATAAGAAAGGAATCATTCTGAGAAGCAGTGAGGCCCGCTACTTGTAGCATTCAGGTGGAGTGATCACCAGAAGAGACTGGCCAATTATATGAAATCTCTCCCACTTAATATTTAGCATATGTAATTTACTCAGACATATGCAAACTACAATGAAAACGAACATTAAAATAGATCTACGATAAAACTTTCTTTTTGTATTTTTTACCCTTTACAGTTGCACAAGTGTCCTGTAATAGGCAAGATGCATTTCGTATATATTTTCTCACTTTCTTATAATAATCTTTTCATCACTATTTTGCAGAGGAAGAAACTTAGGCTCGGGGAGGGAGAAATTGTTGCCCAAGGTCATGGGGCAAGAAGTTGACTTTAAATCCAGCCAGCACTCTCTTGCCTTCTGCCGTAAGAAAAGAGCAGCCTCAATTGAAAGCACTAGGTCAAGTAGCCAGGTTGAGGGAAAAAAACGGGGACTAGCCCTGATTTTTTCCAACACTCGCTGGAAAGTTACCGCATTTCCCTGGAAGCTGCTAAAATGCTACCACTCCGCCCGCAACAACTGTCTCTAACACAGGGACCCAGGCTTAGATGCAGGCCCCGAAACCTGGTGCCTGAGCACTGACCCAGGGGACACGCTCAATTTCATCAGGATACCCAATACATCTTACGGTTCCTTCCTCCAAACCTTAGCCCCTATAGACAGACACGATTTAGCAACCACGGTGGGGATATGCCATCGTGGGTAGATGCCATGGTCTCGAAAGGCACTGTGCACGGATGACACAATTTACACCACCCGGGCCATCTTTCCAGCCCCTTCCTAGTCAACATCAAGTTTCAATTCAAGGCAAGAAAAGCTTCCATGTGGCTTTTCCCTTCAGAGACACCACCCCCCGGATTTTTCCAGTAAAATAATTTCTTATTTTAATAAGAAAAGTACATGCTCCAACTTTTGGGGGAACCCTGGGAGGACTTGAGGCTTCATCCTAGGCATAATGACAGGAAAGTAAAGAACTCTTTGCTTTTTCCGATGCCATCTCAAGGTGCCACTTTCTCACCAGCTTCTCAGAACGAAAATCTCCCATCTTAAAACTACAGAGCATTGTATACGCTGTGGCTTCACAGAGGATCCACAGTCTAGAAGCACAGCTTAATAAACCTCACTAAGGAATCTTCATCTATGCTGCTGTTGTAATTAACCGCTTCCACTTAAGAGTGCTTAGTCATGAAGTTGTCCATCCCTGTCAAACTCAGCTGAAAGAGTTAGTTGGGCTAACCAAAACCTGGAGAGACTCTTTTAGAAGCTGTTCTTTCTCCGCTTAACGCTGGAGAAAACCTTATGTAACACAATGGTCCATTTCAATATGTTATTTCTGCAATCCTGTGGGGGAAAATCTAAGCGCTGGATACACAAAGGGAAGGGTAAGGCAGGGATTTGCAGCCAAGCGCATGTTTCTTGGAATTTTAGTAGGTAAGTCTTATTCTAATTGCAGCCAGTGTTACCCAATATTACCAGGAATGCAGAAAGCAAGAAAAAAATCCGAACGCCAAAGGATGCGCTTTGCTTTAGAAATGCAGGGAGGCAGAAGAAGTTGGGTTATTTCTCCCTCCTTTTTTTTTTTTTTTTTTTTTAAAGATGGAATTCCTGGAATTAACCCTTGGGTGGAAGCATTTCAACAACATAAAATGAGATTTGCCTGCAAAGCGAGAACGCACGGGTGGAAATGAAGGATCCTGCCTGTGCCAGGCTGCTGCCTCAGCAGTCCCCGAGCACCCAGTGCCTGAGAGCGAGAGCGTGGGGACTCGTCTGGGGACCCTCTTCCTGGGCTAGTGGCGGAAGGCGCAACCGAGCTGGTGGTGGCGGGGTTTCCCTCCGGGGCTAGGGTTGAGGGAGGAGAAGAGGGCGGACTGGCTCCTTCGTTCTCGGCCCCCCTCCCCGCCACTCCTTGAGGCTGCTCCATGCTAGGAAGAGACTGCTTCTCGGAGCGGAGCGCAAAGACAGTGGATTTGGAGTGGCCTCCCTAGAATCCCCCCCAAAAGCATCTTGGCATAAGTTGTAGATAAAAATAGCTCATGATAACGTTGTGGGGAAGGGAGGAGCGAGACTCGCGCAAGGCGAGGCAAGGGTACCACTGGCTCTGCAAAGGAGGAGGAAGAGAGAAGGATGCAACCCCCGGCCCAAGAGAGCGCCCTGAGTGTGCGATGAATCGCTGGCTCCCAGGGGAGGGAAAGAGATGGAAGACCTATAGCGCCGGCAAATAACTGCAAGAGTCCAGCACACCCCATCCCGCGCCGGCACCCGGCTTTGGCTCTAGCTTCTTCTTCCCATCATCCGCCTACGTTCTGGGTCTGTCCTCCGCTTCCCGGGACGGGCTGGGGCCAGAAGGAGGAGCAGCGCGCGGTCCGCCCCCTGGCTGGTAGAGCGCACCTGGCGAGGTCAAGTTCCGCGAATAAAACCCTTCTTGGGATCTGGGGGCTAGGCGCTCCAACCTCAGGTTCGCGCCCCGCCATCCCTCACCTCCATCCGCTGCCCAAGGGCCCGGAAATAGAAACCCACGAGGGGGAAAAAATATCAGTAAAAAGTAACAAGAAAAAAAAGACCCTCACGTAATTAGCATTGGGGATGACAGGTTTACTTATTGTCAGGGCTGTCGCCTCAATTTCTCCCTTGGGAGATGCCTACCTCCAACCAAAAGCAAAGGCAAACCAGACCAAGGCTTCTCCACCCCCAAAGGCTCCCTCGACCGAGTTACTTTTGCGGGCTGTGTCATCGCCCCAATTTCTGGCCCCAGGTGGTACCCAGGCTCCGTTGAGTGCTGCGCTGTCACTGCCCCACAGGGTCCTATGTTGAACCTGCGGTCGCCAAGCAGCTGGCAGGAGCGAACCTCCCGACTCTGCTGGGGGGAAAAACACCTAACCCAGTAAGAGTCAGAAATCTGGATCCCTGTCCTTACAGATCAACCGGTCCCTCGGGACTTCCAGAGCGGAGGTGCTAGGGCAAGAGGTGAGGAGGATGGGAAAATCCCCAGCCTCTTCTTCCTGGTTCCCTCTGCATCCACTCCACCTGCTCCAGCCCCGATTCTTCTTGGGTTCTGCACTTGCCCGAAGTCCAGAACGCCAGACTAGGGCGCCTCGGAGCACCCCACACCTGAGTCCTGTCATTCTCCCACCCCGCGCGCGCCGCACTCACCTGAGCCGCGCCTCTGTCCAGCCCGTCCGGCGCCCTAAATAGGCTCCTGGGCTGGGCCATGGGCAGCACTGCCGAGCACCCGCGGCGGGTGGAGCAAGTTTCTGCACGGCCCGGGGTAGGCGTGGGGGAGAAGGCGCAGGCACCCACTGAGACCCGGTGGTGGTGGCGGCGACTCCTGGCTGCCAGCGCGCCTAGGACCTTGCAGGCGGGCGTTTTGGTGCTCAGTCCCGAGGAGGGGAGGAGCAGGAGGAGGAGCAGGAGCAGAAGGAGGGGACTGAGGAGGCCGGGCCCGGAGGGAGAGCGCGTTGGGCAGAGGAGGATCGCGAGCGCCCACTGCTGTCCGGCCCGCTTGGGTGCCACCCCGAGTCCGGCCCGCTAGGTGCCTGGTGCACCGCTCTGTGCACAGCTGCTCCGCACAGCCCCGCCTGGCACGCAGCTCCAGCGGCGGGTCCCGGAGTAGTCGGTCCCGCCCACCCGGTGCGGCGGCCCCTCGGGTTTCAGTCCAAGGGAAAGGACCAGCGCTGCAGGAAAGTGAGGCGGCTAGGGTAGGTGATTCCGCCGTCACTGCAAACCTGGGACGTCCGGTCTACTCCCTCACGCCTGCTTGGTCTGAGACCGAGCCTACCTCTTCCCTAAGTCGCCAGCTCGGCACTTGTACCCGGGACCTGTGCTCCTCCCACGTGCGTCTGCACCACCAGTGTTCCCTTCCCGGCAGGTGACCCACCTTAGGCGCTGGCGCTCCTTCCGCCCCGCGGGAAGCAGGAGATTCCATCCTCTCCAATTCCCTCTGCAGCCGGACTGGGACCGCGGCGGCGGCCTGGGCCGGAATCCCCGCGAGGAGCTGGCTTCAAAGAGCGCCCTGTCGCCATTGAACACTCCTCCTTTGGTTTCGCGTCAGAGAGTGGACGCCAATTTGCCAGGAGAGCGCGGAAAATTCAGCTTTTTTTTTTTTTGCTAGTGCACTAGGATTGCAAACGTCAGCTCTGAAATAAAAAGCAGAGTCTTTCTGCCCCGCCCCTCTGTTCCGGAAGCTGGGAGGTTCTGTGGGAGAACCGACCTGCACCCAATAACTCAATTTAAGATTTAAGGTTTTGAGGGGCGTGGAGTTGGAATCGCCTTGGAGAAACGGGTTTGCCTGCTTCCCTGAGCCAAAGCAAATTGCCCTCAAGGGCAAACAACAATCATACCCCCCAAAAAGCAAATGTACATCAAAGTAACTTCCTTTAAATGAGATTTCTATAGTTTCTGTGTCTTACATATTAGTAAATAAATATTTGGAAGACTTGGAATTTGTGATTTACCTTTAAATATATTTCACCAACATTGTTTAATTTAAAAATGTTCTCCCATCTAAGAGAAGGTTCCTATAGGAAATTGGCCCCTTAACTCATACACAGATTACCCTCGGCACTTTGAGAAAACAACACGGTGACCAGTATTTTCTGTCTTTTTGATAAAGCCAGAAGCACCCCGAAAGCTGAGACCTAACTGTGCTTTTGGAAAATAAGCTTTTAGGAGTTGAATGACCTTGTCTACTTCTTTCAGTCAGAATAATGTTGGCATGTCTATTTTAGGTAAAAAAAAAAAAAAAAATACAATTTCTAAAAAGTGACTTTAAAGCCCCACTTTGAAAGCCTTAGCATTTCAACTAACATTAGATTTAAAAGAAGTGCTTTTCTCCCCCATTATGTATGAGGTTGTGAGGGTCAAATGGAAGTCTAAGATAAAGCTCTGCCAATTACTGGTGTCTTTAAGCTTCCACCAGCAGCCAAGCACAGTGCAGATCATGAGTCCTTCAAAATACGGAGCGGTTTTGATGCTCTAAGTTGACATGATTACTTTTTCTAAAGAGTTCAAAGTGCTTTGGTGCCATAGTATGAATTTCATTACCCATTGTGAGACACAAAGGGGTTTAGCAATGATTCTGTTTGCACCCTGGAAGCCAAAGGCAGGTTACTGACCTACTTAGTTCCCTACCACAAGACCTTGAAAGAAACTGGAACCCCAGGTCTCCAGCCCAGAGTTTTTGTTAGAAGTTTCCATTTGCAGGAAATGACTGCAGGGCACATATGTGAAGTGACAGGAATTTGAGGACTAGCATTTTACTTTTCCTCATTTCTTTTAAAATCTGAGCAATTGTTCATTGTTCAATAATCAATGTTCTTACATTCAGATAAATAAAAATATCAACTGGCTATTTTGTTCTTACCTAGCTTTATGTGTGAGTCCAGGCATTTGCCACTGCTCCTAAATAGCTTTTCCTGAAGTCTTCTGGTCATGTGTTAGGTTTCCTATCCAGAAGTTCATATAGTACCAGAGCTTAGCTCCCCTGTAACAACACGAGCACATTATTGAAACATCTATTTAGGGATCTGTCTTCCCTGATAGATTATAAATGCCTTGAGCTTGGGTATCATGATTTAATGATGAATCCTGCATGATATCTGAATCCCAGAATCCTGTATGGTATCTGAAATATACTATGCTCTCAAAAAAAAAAAAAAAAAAAAGTTTGTAAATGGAACTTCCCTCGAGGAGTCAGGGTTTAAGTCAAACACATTTCTCTTTCAAAGCCAGAGGCATGAGAAGAGAGGCTCCTGGAAGACACGGTGGTAGTGGACTGGCGAAGTGGCTGTCAGTCATAGATGTGTGGCCCAAGATTCTTCTTCTCTGTGCCAACAACTGAAAAATGAGAGGGTTTTCATGGAAGATCACTGTACTGCTGATATTTTACGATCTCCAAGTCTTTATTGAGCACCTGGTATGTGTATAACACTATGCCAGTTACCAAGGGAGAGGTGAAAAATTAAGACATCTCCATTGCCCTAAGAGAGCATAACATCTTATCTCAAGGAAAAACAAGGCTAACATTCATAGCCTATCTTTACAGAAACACACAGGCATCAGTTAACACAGTTGTAAATTGTTCTGAAGACGATAAAGGCTCAAGGAGTGAAAAGGCATGAAATAGAAACAAAAGCAACTGACCTACGCGTTTGGGCAATGATCAGTAATAACACCTGCTAACGTGTATCTAAGGCTTACAGTGCCAGGTACTATGCAAAATGAATCATATGAGCCGCACCTTTTGTTCATTTTATAAATGGGGAAACGGAGCTTTAGAAGAGTTTAGTGACTCATTCAAGGTGACATACTAATAAGTGATAGGATTGATATTCAGATAGTTCTCACCTGACCCCAAAGTGCATCTTCTCAACCAATCTTAGAGATTATTAGCCCAGACTTCCCTATTTTATAATTGAGGGAGTTCATTAGAGCACTAGAGGAGGAAACTACCCTTCCGGTAAGAACTAGACTCCTAGTCCAGTGCTCTATGTAATTGAGTAATGTGCTTATGTTTGCTATTTTTGTAGTTTTTCTCTTTCCCCGAAAACATGTAATAGGAGAGGGGAGGTCAGGTAAAGAGGAGAGGAGGAAAAGAGAGAATTTGCTCCTTTTGAAGCTGTCGAGAAGCCACAGTAGTCTACCTGCCCGGACTCAATGGGGTTTTATTTGTAACCTTAGTCTAGTGGGCAGCCCTGTATAGCCTCTCTTCCCATCGTGGTTGTTCGAATCTTTCAGGTTAATAGCATGAATATTAAAGACTCCAGTGGGATTCTTTATCTGCAAAGGAAATTGGGATCAGGTTTAAAAATCCAATTTTAATAAACTTTCCAAGTCCTGATTTAGAGGATGTACTAATGGCTCTTACTGCTGAATCACCGTAAAAGTCAAATGTATTTTTAAAAGGGAAGCTTGTTGGGTATTGTTTAATTGTACATTGTACATTCCTGTCTTAATAGAAAAAGATCATCTGTAAAACTTGTGAGAGCAGATAGGAAATGCCACTATCCACAGAGCCAGTTGGGTAGAGGGAAGGGCGTCGGGTTTGAAAGATAATTTTCACTCGTTTGACCAAAACAAAGAGAGCATGATTGCACTGTGTGAAAATGATATCCTCAAATAACTCCACTAATTTGATTGTGCTGAGGTCTAGAATTGTTTCTATTTCTTTTGATTTGCTAATTAGCTAGAGCAGTCTGCTAGTGAGAGAGGAAAGGAGGGTCACAGTCATAAAACACGGAGGATCATTGTTCCTTCCAACTCAGCTCACCAATCTCCTGCCTCTCCCACCACCCCAGCCCAGCTCCCAATTTTGTCTCTGTGTATGTAATGACAATCCATCCATCTATGACAAATGGACTGACTTTTTTTTTTTCCAAAAACAGGATTTTCAAGATTATCTACTTTATAACACCAACTTTGACACATCTTGGCATATGTGGTTACAAGGTCCAGTTATGACTTTTATGATATTTTCCTTTATGAATCCCGCTCCCTGCCTTGCCAAGTTAAAATTATGTTTTATGATTGCATTAGCATACAGGTGAATACATTTTCTTCTTTATTTAAATATCTTCTTTAACCTAAAAGTTT
>NW_012115844.1:3973157-3980812 GCF_000951035.1 Colobus angolensis palliatus | reverse complement strand
TAGTGGACTGGCGAAGTGGCTGTCAGTCATAGATGTGTGGCCCAAGATTCTTCTTCTCTGTGCCAACAACTGAAAAATGAGAGGGTTTTCATGGAAGATCACTGTACTGCTGATATTTTACGATCTCCAAGTCTTTATTGAGCACCTGGTATGTGTATAACACTATGCCAGTTACCAAGGGAGAGGTGAAAAATTAAGACATCTCCATTGCCCTAAGAGAGCATAACATCTTATCTCAAGGAAAAACAAGGCTAACATTCATAGCCTATCTTTACAGAAACACACAGGCATCAGTTAACACAGTTGTAAATTGTTCTGAAGACGATAAAGGCTCAAGGAGTGAAAAGGCATGAAATAGAAACAAAAGCAACTGACCTACGCGTTTGGGCAATGATCAGTAATAACACCTGCTAACGTGTATCTAAGGCTTACAGTGCCAGGTACTATGCAAAATGAATCATATGAGCCGCACCTTTTGTTCATTTTATAAATGGGGAAACGGAGCTTTAGAAGAGTTTAGTGACTCATTCAAGGTGACATACTAATAAGTGATAGGATTGATATTCAGATAGTTCTCACCTGACCCCAAAGTGCATCTTCTCAACCAATCTTAGAGATTATTAGCCCAGACTTCCCTATTTTATAATTGAGGGAGTTCATTAGAGCACTAGAGGAGGAAACTACCCTTCCGGTAAGAACTAGACTCCTAGTCCAGTGCTCTATGTAATTGAGTAATGTGCTTATGTTTGCTATTTTTGTAGTTTTTCTCTTTCCCCGAAAACATGTAATAGGAGAGGGGAGGTCAGGTAAAGAGGAGAGGAGGAAAAGAGAGAATTTGCTCCTTTTGAAGCTGTCGAGAAGCCACAGTAGTCTACCTGCCCGGACTCAATGGGGTTTTATTTGTAACCTTAGTCTAGTGGGCAGCCCTGTATAGCCTCTCTTCCCATCGTGGTTGTTCGAATCTTTCAGGTTAATAGCATGAATATTAAAGACTCCAGTGGGATTCTTTATCTGCAAAGGAAATTGGGATCAGGTTTAAAAATCCAATTTTAATAAACTTTCCAAGTCCTGATTTAGAGGATGTACTAATGGCTCTTACTGCTGAATCACCGTAAAAGTCAAATGTATTTTTAAAAGGGAAGCTTGTTGGGTATTGTTTAATTGTACATTGTACATTCCTGTCTTAATAGAAAAAGATCATCTGTAAAACTTGTGAGAGCAGATAGGAAATGCCACTATCCACAGAGCCAGTTGGGTAGAGGGAAGGGCGTCGGGTTTGAAAGATAATTTTCACTCGTTTGACCAAAACAAAGAGAGCATGATTGCACTGTGTGAAAATGATATCCTCAAATAACTCCACTAATTTGATTGTGCTGAGGTCTAGAATTGTTTCTATTTCTTTTGATTTGCTAATTAGCTAGAGCAGTCTGCTAGTGAGAGAGGAAAGGAGGGTCACAGTCATAAAACACGGAGGATCATTGTTCCTTCCAACTCAGCTCACCAATCTCCTGCCTCTCCCACCACCCCAGCCCAGCTCCCAATTTTGTCTCTGTGTATGTAATGACAATCCATCCATCTATGACAAATGGACTGACTTTTTTTTTTCCAAAAACAGGATTTTCAAGATTATCTACTTTATAACACCAACTTTGACACATCTTGGCATATGTGGTTACAAGGTCCAGTTATGACTTTTATGATATTTTCCTTTATGAATCCCACTCCCTGCCTTGCCAAGTTAAAATTATGTTTTATGATTGCATTAGCATACAGGTGAATACATTTTCTTCTTTATTTAAATATCTTCTTTAACCTAAAAGTTTTTATTTTTCTGATTTTTAAAAGAAATTAAATCATTTTGGGGAAGCCTTCAAGGCACCATAAGCTCTGGGCAATGTGCCTAAGACTTCTAAAGAAGACTTTGGCCCTGTGCAGATGATACTGCAGAGGAGGAATACTTAGTTAATTTAGGTAAAGTATCACAGTAAATACAATTTCAGAAAAAAGCTTATAGTCTATTGTGTTACATAAACAACTATAGACAAATAAAATGCTGCTTTTATTTGTTATCCTGTGTTAAACTGTGGCCAAAATTACACATATCAGTGCTACAAAAATTGCAGTATTGCAGCCTTGAAGCGGTCCCCTTGTTCAAATTACTAGTCCCTGCTGAGTGCTGGAATACCTTCAGGGCAATGGCAAATTGTGCTACTCTCTTTGATTTTAGGTTTTAGGACCAAAGCTGGCTGATCTTTTGATGAGTAGATCTTGATGATTTGCTCTTTTAGGCCTTATTCAAGGATACTGGGAACCTCACACTCTTCAGGAAGAAAAAAAGTTTTCTCTCCTGGCAGGCCCATCAGTTCAGTTGAATCAATATGTATTAGGTACCTCCCAAATAGCAGCCTCTGTGCTAGGTACGTGGGTAGAGATTTATGAAGAAGAATGAACTTCAGTCCCTTACTTAGGAGCTCACAGATGTGCATGAACAGAAAAATTACAATTCAGTCTAATCATTCTCATGAGTTCCTAGTTCTGTTTGTAATAGGAAGGTCCAAGGAGCATTTGAACTGTGACTCTCAGACCCTTACCTCCTACCCTGAACTCCCAGCTTCAGTCAGCACATGCTGTTTCTAGCAGCTGCCTTCTGTCTTGGAGTTCCCACTGAAGTCCTCTAGAGTATGTCCCTATTGTCCCTGAAAACCACTGGTGCTGGCTTTTCCTTTCAAAGCCTTGTCTTAATTCTAGATTTAAAATAGCACTAATGCCACAAGAAGTCGCTTAGACAATAGTAGAGTTCTCTTTCCATAGACTTTGGAACACTGTTCTTTTGGAAATGTTTACAATGACACTTATAAGAGCTGGCTATATACATATATATATAGGTATAGATATATAGTTTATGTATATAGTTTATAGTTTATATATATAGTTTATATATATAGTTCATATATATAGTTTATATACATATATAAACCTGCTTTGTGATAGAAATAAATATTTTGTAGAATGCTTCGAAGCTTAGGCAATTAGTTCTTTTTTTTAAAAAAAAAAATTAATTTTCTTTTAAGTTCCAGGATACATGTGTAGGATGTGGCGTGCAGGTTTGTCACATAGGTAAGCATGTGCCATGGTGGTTTGCTGCACCGATCGACCCATCACCTAGGTATTAAGCCTCACGTGCATTAGCTATTTTTCCTGATGTTCTCCCTCCCTCCACCCCCTTGACAGGCCGCAGTGTGTGTTGTTCCCCTCCCTGTGCCCATGTGCACACATTGTTCAGCTCCCGCTTATGAGGGAGAACATGTGACGTTTGGCTTTCTGTTCCTGTCTTAGTTTGTTGAGGATAATGGCTTCCGGCTCCAACCATGTCTCTGCAGAGGATACTATCAGGTTCCTTTTTATGGCTGCATAGTATTCCATGGTGTATATGTACCAGCAGTTAGTTCTTAAGTTAAAAAAAAAGCTTTCATATTTAAAATAATCAACTTAGGATATTTCAATATATGCACCATAATGATTATTGTAAAGTAATTCTGTAAACTAATGAAAAATAACTATTTTGTGCAATCTTAGAAAAATCTATTAGATGGTATGAGAAACAAGAAAGAGAAATGAAGAGGCAAATAAAAACATGATATTTATTGAGTAGCTGTATGCTGAGAGATTTGAATACTCTCCTTTCCTTTCCCCTAGTTTTACATACAGAGAAGTAACTTCTTAAAGGTTTTATGTTCCAGCTTGCAGCTAACAGTGTTGGATTTAGAAACAGGTCAGAGTCAAGTTCTATGCTTTCTTCCTATCTCATGATAGAATTCTCTCCTTCCATTCTCTACCTGCACATATATACTTCATAAAACTAGAAAGAGGACTCCACTATATTTTACGTCATTTCTTCAAATGAAGAAGAGATCTGAGTTCTTCATGCCTTCAATATGTACTTACATTCCAGGAATTTAACTATCCATAAGGTATTTAAATCCTATATTCATGATATTGTTATAATTGCCCTGAGTCAACTAATTGACAAAGGAAAATGCTATGCTTAAAAGCTCAGTTCTCAGTGTAATTATTTTTCTCTCCCCACATATAATCATCCTTTAAATATAAAAGCTGTTATAGAGATGCAGTTTCTAGCAAACTTGATCTCACGTTGAGGCCCTTGATTTTATGTGGTGCTTCAGATCAGCTTTTTTGTCAAGGGTCACACATTCATTCCAGCATCACTTAACTGTTTAGCTCTTAGTCTCCGTCCAGCACTAGGGTAGACCCTGGAGATTCATAAGCAAGCTGGAGACAGTATCCTTATTCTCATAGAGCTAAACATTAGAGAAGTATTGGTGTATTCTTTGGAGTATATAATGCCCTTTCCGGCTCTGGAGTCTGCTTGTCTTTATGGATTCACCTCTTCCTGGAAGCCACTTTGAGTTGGCAGAAACACTCTGCCTGCCTCAGGAGATAGCGGGACTTATTTATTGATAAATTGGAGAAGAATGGCTATAAATGCTTCCATCGGCTCTGTCCTTCCTCTTGGGAATGAGATGCATCAGGGAGCATTTAGCCTGCGAGGCTTCTCTGCTGCTCCTCAGGGATGCTTCCCTGTAGGAGAGAGATCTACCTGGGTCCGGGGTGGCCTCTTCCTCCCTGGGTCAGTGTGCCTAGTTCTGGGGTTCAGCTAGTGGGTATCTTGGCTCTGTCATGGTTATACCCTCCATCACAGCCTCCATTGGTAATAAAGGAGATACTTAGCTCTCATCTGTCTCAGTCTTTGTTCCATTAGCAGGGAAGAGGGGTGTTATTCATTGTGGCTGATTTAAAGCTGCAAAACCGTTGAGCTTTCTGTATCCCTTTCTTGTCTGGCTCCTAATTCACTTATCCTTTGCCCATAATTAGCACTCATTATGCACTGTCCTGTTCTTTAATTGTTACCATGGCTATGGCTTTTTCTTGATGTTTTTGTGAGTCTATCGTGTTTATAGCCTATGTCTTTTAGGTCCTACTTGTAAGTAGAAAAAGAACAGGAAGTGAGCTCCCCCAAAATAGACACGCAGTCAACATCACAAACCCCAAGAGGGCAGGTTCTGGAACCAGCAGATTCTAGCTTTGCAACATTAGCTCTATAACTTCACCCGCATTACTTAACCTCAGTTTCTTCCTCTGGAAAATGGGGAAAATAATGATACCCTTCTCATGTTATCACACATCAAGTTCCTGACACAGAGTACACACTGAATGTATGTGTGCTGTTGTTACAAAAAGGAATTGAATCAGGTGGTTCTACCTTCCTTAGAGAGAATTAATACAGAAAAAAAAAAAAGCTCCTCCACTCCCTTAAGTACTCTGAATGATGACCTCTGTATTGCAGACTCCGTAACGCAGCAGTCTCCAACCTGGTTAGCACCAGAGACTGGTTTCGAGGAAGACAATTTTTCCACAGACCTGGGTGGGGTGGAGGATGGTTTGGGGATTATTCAAGCTGATTACATTTACCATTATATTCTCATAAATCAGCGCACAACCTAGGTCTCTCGCATGCATGGTTCACAGTTGGGTTCTGGCTCCTATGAGAATCTAATGCCGCCGCTGACCTGACAGGAAACAGAACTCAGGACAGCAGTGCTGGCTTGCCTTACCTCCTGCCGTTCTGCCCAGATCCTGACAGGCCACAGACCAGTACTGGTCCACAACCTGGGGGCTGGGGACACCTGCTTTATGGGAACAGTTCTTGAGAACAAACAACATCTGCTCCAGAGGTCACTGATGCTTGAAAACCATAGTGAAAGAAGAATGTTCTCAAAGAACAAGATTTTGGGGTCAGATATTGCTATGTTTGAATCTCTTTCCTTCAAATCCACTTACATATCCTCCCTGAACCTCATTTTTTAAATAAAATAATACAATGATATTTACATATAATAGAATATTTTGAGATTTAGGTTAAATGTGCAGTCGAAAGTCACTAATAGTATATGGCATATGGCATATTGTACATCAATATATTGTATTGTATATCAATATATGTTGTATTCAATATTGTTCATTATTCATTATTCAATATGTATTCATATTGTACATCAATATATGTTGAATAACTGAATCCAGAGAATATTCCTTCTGCCAGTGGTTTCAAATAGTGCCATTACCCAGAGCTGTGAATGTTTCCTGAGTTGACTTGTATTTACCTGCAAAGTAAGTGACCTTGAACGGGCAGAGCAAGAGGAAGAAGCCCTCAATGGAAAACCAAACAATTGGTCCGTTTTTTTTTTTTTTTTTGAATAATCAAGGCTGGGAGGTGTTCCTTGTGCAAAGCATATTATTTTATTTCTGTATTTGATAGCTGTATCCCATTCACAGGGGTGACATGCCATTCATACTGCAGCAGTAGGAAAGTCCCCATGGTTTCTCTTTCATCATTCACTTTTGATGTCGGCAGAATAATGGCCCCCACAAAGACGTACACATCTGGATCCCCAGAACCTACGAAATGTTACTTTACGTGGTTTTAGGGATTGATCTGTATGCTGCCAAAATTAATATGTTGAAGTTGTGGCCCACAATACCACAAAATGTGACTACATTTGGAGATAGGTGTTTTCAGAGGTAATCAAGTTAAGATGAGGTTATTAGGGTAGACATTAATTTAATATAACTTGTGCTCTCAAAAAAGGAAAAATTTTGACACAGAGATAAGGACAGAGGAAAGATGATGTGAAGATGTGCAGAAGTCAGCCATCTACAAGCCACAGGGAAAGACGTGGAACAGATTCACCCTCACAGCCCTCAGATGGAACCAACCCTGCTGACACTTTGCTCTTGGACTTCTAGCCTCCAGAACTGAGAGATAATGTATTTCTGTTGCTTAAGTCATCCGATCTGTGACACTGTGTTGATGGTAGCCCTAGCAGACTAATACAGTCCCACAAAGATTTGGTTGTTGCTTTGCGAGAGAGTATATACTTCCTGGTTATTCCTAGAAATAAGGGCATTGACTTTATAAAGCTACAAGTATACCCCAGTATTCTGTTTCTGGTTTTTGTTTACTTTCATATATGCTACCTTTTCATTCCAAGGCGAAATCATAGTGCATTTTAAATGATGTTTTAAAGAGCAGTTATACTCACCATACGTACTTCAAATAACACTGATTTCTCAATTGAAGTAATGGTAGCATGAGTGTGTTAGTTAACTTTTTCTGAATAACAAATTACCTCCAAAGTTCATGCCTTCAAGCAACACATATTCATTCTTTCACAGCTTCTTTGGGTCAGGAGTCTTGGCATAGCTTAGCTGAGTCCTCTGGCTCCTGGCGTCCTAGGCTGTAATCAAGGTGGTAGCCAGGACTACAGTCATGTCTGGGCTCGCCAGGGAAGGATCTGCCTCCAAGCTAACTAGTGTGGCTTTTGATAGAATGTGTTTCTATGCAGGTTGTTGGACTGAGTTTCTTGCTGGCTGTTCCAGAGGTTCCCTTAGCATCTCGTCGTGTGGCCTCTGTTGATACGGGCTTCATCAAAGTGAGTAGGTAAGATAGCAAAAGAGAATGCCCAAGATAGAAGCCATAGTCTTTTTGTAATCTAATCTTAGAAGTGATAGCCTGTTATATTTGCTATATTCTCTTTGTTAGAAACAAGTTTCTAAGGCCGGGTGTGGTGGCTCAC
>NW_012115844.1:3952344-3967187 GCF_000951035.1 Colobus angolensis palliatus | reverse complement strand
TCTCCTGACCTTGTGATCCGCCCGTCTCGGCCTCCCAAAGTGCTGGGATTACAGGCTTGAGCCACCGCGCCCGGCTATTGCTGAATAATGTCATAGTGTATGAATATACTAAATATTCTTAGTCATCCTTCTGTTGAGGGTATTTGTGCTGTTTCCAGTTAGGACTTTCACAAAGCATCGTTTCATGCGCATTCTTTGTGATGGTTAATATTAGGTGTCAACTTGATTAGATTGAGGGATGCCTAGATGGCTGGTCGTTGTTTCTGGGTATGTCTATGAAGGTGTTGCCAGAGGAGATTGACATTTGAGTCAGTGGACTGGGAGAGGAAGACCTCATGTTCCTCAGTGTGGGTGGGAACAATCCAATCCACTGCCAGCAGTCCTCTCTCAGACAAAAAGAAAGTAGGTGGGGGAAGGTGGGATAAGCTGGCTTGCTGAGTCTTCTGGCTTTCATCTTTCTCCTGTGCTGGATGGTTTTTGCCCTTGGACATCAGACTCCAAGTTCTTCTGCCATTGGAATCTTGGACTTACAGCAATGATTTTGCTGGAGGCTTTTGGACCTTTGGCCTCAGATTGAAAACTGCACTGTCAACTTCTTTGGTTTTGAGGCTTTTGGACTCAGACTGAGCCACTATTGGCTTCTTTCTTCCTCAGCTTGCAGAAGTCATATCATGGACTTTACCTTGTGATCGTGTGAGCCAATTCTTCCTAATAAACTCTCTTTCATATATACATATATACCATTAGTTCTGTTCCTCCAGAGAACCCTGACTAATATACTCATATATATGCTCTTTGGTACACGATTTCTAGCATATATTTGGTGTAAACCTAAGAGTAAGATTATTACATCACAGGACTTTCACATGCCCAACTTAAGTGGTTAATGTTGAACTGCTTTCCAAAGAAGTGAGGCCAACTCATACTCTACCAGTCATGTTTCTCTGCTTTTTTTCAAAGGTTTTGGTAGTATCAGTCCTTGCAATATTAGCCATTTTTTTGAGTGGGTAGTAGTGTGTCATTTTGGTTTTCACTGGATTTTGTGATGACAAATGAAGTTGAACACTTTTACTTAGCTATACTTTTAGTTTAGTTTACTTTTAATTAGTTACAGTGCTTAATGGCTATTCAGATCTCTTCTTTCATGATGTGCCTATTCTTGTCTTTTGCCTATTGTTTCCTATTGACTTGTTTGTATTTTTGTTACTGATTTCTAAACAGTCTCTATATATTTGGGATGGGTGGCTGTGACTCCATTTTTTAATGTATAAAATAGAAACAACAATGCTCCCCACGTATGATATTGTTATGAGGAGTGTATGAGTTAGTACCCATAAAAGCTTCAAGCCAAATGTGGCACAGAGTAAGTGCTCAGTGTTATTGTGATTAGCCGAAAGTACGTTGCTAGCAACTGTGGACACAGAAATCCAAAGAGGCCTTCTAACTTCCATTCAACATATTTTGCCTTGCGCAACAACTTTACCAATCCACAAGTGCTGAAACTCACTATGCTGGCCCCTAATTGTGCCCCAGTACTAGCCTTAGTGGGAAATACTGTGATAATTTTGTTATGATCCCAACACTAATTTTTAAAATTGTATTTTTCCTTGGAGAAGAAGAAGGCAGTTTTCAAGCTGAAAATGAATAGGGAAACACTTATTCTCACAGGCACTGCATGGTACAGTTGGCATTTAGCATGTTCATTGCAAAAGTTTTAGAAGAATAGCTTTGCAGCAGGAGAAAGAGGCAGACAACAACAACAACAACAAAGTAAAAACTCCCTGAATGCAGAAATAAAATATATTAAAAATTAAAGGGTGCACAATGTGAGCAATTAAGTGTTTTAGGCCAAGTGCCCATTCTTGTCTCATCCAAATTCCCTCGGTTCACTGGCCACAGTTAAGAAAAATGGGACAATTTTTATCTTCCACCCTAGTGAAAATTGTTTTGCTCCCAGTAGCCAGACAATAAAAATTTCCTATAAAGAAATAAACAAACTTTAATCAGCGTGGTTATTCTTCTATCTGCGGAACTTTCACAGATACAGTTTTGTGGGGAGGATGGAAAAATCATAATTTAGGCCTTTGAAACCAAAAATGACAGAAAAATCTTTGATGTATTATTCCTCATGGACAACAGCTCTTAACATCTTCCTTCTAGGTTTCTTAATGAAATCCAGCTTCTTATATTTTTCTTTCGATTCACCCACTTTCATTCCCAGATTAACCTAGATCTTCATAGCTATAATTTCTCAACTGTTAAATTTCATTTACCTCATTTAAATTTCTGTAAATTTCTCTCCCCAAGTGGAAAGTTTGATTGTTCACTCTTTCACCTTTCTCTCCAGCCAATAAAACTATCCTGCTTAGACCAGTGCTAACTCATTTATAAACATTCGCTTTAAAATGTATGATTCTGTATAATGCATATATGTGTGAATCTAGTGACTTTAGAAAGTGACAGTGATAGTCCTAGCCTGTGAAGAATGGCCACCATCTTCGAAGTTCCTTCTGAAGTGTTATCTTTTCCACACAATCTCTGATTTCTTCTGGGGAAAGGGACTAGTTTTCTCTTTCACCTCCCCAAGCGTGTCTCCAATGGCATTATAGTTGATTAGTTCATTTTTTCCTGATCATCTGCTCCCGCGTCTCCATAGAGAAGGAGACATACCTGCACCTTGCTATATGACTTTCAGTGGCCCCCTGTGCTTTTCTGTCACTGGTGCCAGGCTTGGCCAAGTGACATTCTTCAGTCAATGGAGGGTGAGCAGATTAGCCCCTTCTGAGAGGACGTTTTCAAAGGCATTATAAGTTTTCACCAGCTTCATTGCTCTTTTCCTGTGCCAATTTTCTGCTGTTTGGTCCCCAGAATGAGAAGGCACGTAGAACCATGGGACCTGAGCTGTGGCCTCCTACATGTGACATGAGCAAGAAAGAAATATCTGAGGTTTGGGGGTTGTTGATTACTTCAGCATTTAGCATTTTTAGTCTTGTATTGAAATTATTTGCTTGTCTTATTCAAGGTGCATTCAGGAAATGCATCTTCTCTGTTGGGTGTCTGCATAGTTTGGAGCTTGGCAGTCGAGCTAATACATGTCTGTGGAATAAGTGAATGACTCGGTGAAGACCTCCAATAAGAAGCATATATTATCTGCTATGACAATTGTGCTGAATGGAGAATGTTTCTTACGCTGAGCAGAAATTGAATCCTCCCGTATTTCCACTATGGGTTTTCATTTTATCCCTTAGGCTCATATAAAACCAACTAATATCTCATCCATATGATAGCCTTCTAGTGCCTGACAGCCGTGCTACTATTCAGCTTAGGATTTTGTCTTTGCAGAATAGGTATTCCCAGTCCTTATCCATTTTATTATCTCCCATGGTTTTAATGTCCTTGGTTTCCTGGGGGTCCTCTTTGCAGGTGCTCTTGATGCATGTCTCTCTTAGCACATGAGATCTGCCATTAGCATCATTCTCCATGTGTGGTCAGGGTAGCACAGAGTGAGGAAGGCGTGTCTCCTCTCTCTGTCTAGACCAATTATACTGAGTCTAACACAGCCTCCAGTTGCCTTCACTGGTCTTGGCAGCTGCATCATGCTGCTGACACAAGTCGAGTCAACCAAATCCCTTGTCTTTTCCACGAGGCTTTATTGCCAAGCTCTGCTGCAACTTGTGCAGGTGGTTTAGGGAACCCAAATGTAGATCTTTATACTTTTCCCTGTTTGCTTACTCCTCTCATTTAATCTAGTTAGTG
The DNA here is from genome assembly GCF_000951035.1 of Colobus angolensis palliatus. Lineage (NCBI taxonomy): Eukaryota > Metazoa > Chordata > Mammalia > Primates > Cercopithecidae > Colobus > Colobus angolensis. The sequence continues at coordinate 3,963,431 of NW_012115844.1, read as the reverse complement.
ATTTCTGTCTACAGTGTTTGGGGAAATGAAGGCTTTGGTTTCTGGGAAAGGAAATGCAGCAGGTAGTGCACAGAAAGGAGAAACAACTGTGTCTCATTAACCCTGGTATGACAAGAGAGCTCCATTTTCAGGTTCGGCAGCCTATACTTCGCTATGAGATGTAGCTCATTCCTAGCACTGTGCTGTCTTTGCTTGGTTTCTCCAGGAGAACAGAAGAGCAGCATCAATAGCACACACCAGCAAGAAACTCTATGTGTGACATACAGACTGACTGTAAGGTGCTCCCCATGACCTCTGTCTCCCAGTAATCATGCTCTTTGATAATCCCCTTGGCCTGAGTATGGACATGTCCTGTAACTTGCTTCTAACCAACGGAATATGGCAAAGCAGATGCGATATATGTGATTGCAGGTACATGGTTATATTTGATGTGATTGAAACATTGCTTCCCTGCTGGCTGTGAGGAGCAAGCTTCCAGGCTGTGAGCTGTTCCCAGGAGGAGGCCACATAGTCAGAAACTGAGGGCAACTTCTAGCTGACAGCCAGTAAGAAGCCAAGGCCCTCTACCTGACAGCTTGCCAGAAACAGGATGCCATCAACAACCAAATGGAAAAGGATGCGTTCCCAGTCCAACCTTGAAGTGAGGCTGCAGCACTGGCTGAAGCCTTGATTACAGCTTCCAGATGAGATTCTGAGGCAGAGGATTCAACAAAGCCAGGCCTGACTCCTGATTCATGGAAACTGTGATATAATATATGTGTGGTGTTTTATGCTGCTAACTTTGTTGTAAATTTATTTATCAGCAGTATGCAATTAAGTGGTAGAAACCAAATTCAACTGGAAGCCTATGACATCATGTAGCCAAAAAATTTTTTTAAAAATGCCCACTAACCTGCTGTCTCTTTTTGAACAGTTGCATTGACTTATAGAACTCCTGACGATTTCCATAGCCTACGTCATGAGAATGTTAAAAGGCCACTTATCAGTAGTAGTAGTAGTAGAGCTGTTTTTTTTGTTGTTTGTTTGTTTGTTTGGAGAATGTTAAAAGGCCACTTATCAGTAGTAGTAGTAGTAGAGCTGTTTTTTTTGTTGTTGTTGCTGTTGTTTTGTTTTTTTGTGTTTTTTTTGGCGGGGGGAAGGAGTTTCACTCTTGTTGCTCAGGCTGGAGTGCAATGGAGTGATCTCAGCTCACTGCAACCTCAGCCTCCCGGGTTCAAGTGATTCTCCTGCCTCAGCCTCCTGAGTAGCTGGGATTACAGGCATGCACCACCACGCCCGGCTAATTTTGTATTTTTCGTAGAGACGGGGTTTCTCCATGTTGGTCAGGCTGGTCTCAAACTCTTGACCTCAGGTGATGCGCCCACCTCGGCCTCCCAAAGGGTTGGGATTACAGGTGTGAGCCACCATGCCTGGCCAGTAGAGCTGTTTTCTAGTATTTCCCCAGACTAACTTTCTGCTCACCCATCTTCTCCAGTTTGCCAGTTCTCCTCTGTGCCTTCCTTTTGGGCTTCTTGGTTCCATACCCAGCTGTGAATATTTGCTTCCTGCCCTCCAAACCTTCTAACTTTGATTCATCATTGGAGCATGGTTTCCCAGTTTTGGTCACTTCCGTACTCTCACTGGGAAGTATTTTTATCTAGCTTCTGTTTTTTCTATATTTTCTAGGTCCAGTTCTCATAGACCTCCTGTTAAAGAAGAATCTAATGCTCTATGCTCCTTTAATGATAAAAAAAAAAACGTGTATTGGGTAGTGTGAACTTCAGCAAAAGAATAGATTTGGGGGATGCCAAGGAAGACACCTCAAGCCATTTTGTTATTTCCATTGTGGTTCTTTTCATCTTTGAGCACTATCATCATCATCATACTAAAGCCCCGTGCACACATTATGTATGAAAAGGAAGTCGTAAGTACTATGGTTTGTAGATCCTGGAAAATTGCTTGATGCCATGAGGCTAGTTTGAATCCTGCTTTTCATTTCTAATGGTTCAGACCCTGGACACGGGGGCCTGAGGGAGAAGCTGATGACTCACTTTTTCTGTTTGTCCAGTATGCTATTTTTGCATGCAGCTAAGTTTGCCAGAGTGAGAGAGGTCTTCTGGAGTCCCTCACTCCTAATGCATCTTAAATACTATACATAGAGAAGTAGAGCATCCAAGAACTCACTTCCCACACACTGGGCCTGCTCTCTAAAAGCAGAGGGATGTTTGAGTTTAGGTACGTGAGCCCTCCTCTTAGACTTGAGCTTTTAGGTTCAGGCTATTTCATTTAAGGTGTTACTGCTGAGGCATCATATATACTATGAACAATTTGAGTCATGCCCATGGATGTCCCTAGAATTATAGACAGATCAGAAATGGGACTGAGCTAAACTCTAATATAAACCTTTAATTTTACTTACAGAAAAATAGTAACTCAGAAAGGTTAAATGCCTAGACAGAATTTATGCAGTTAATTAATGATAGCATCCAGCCTTGATTTCAGACAAAGTAGCCATGGTGTTCTTTGAAAGGCCGTAAAGAAACTGAAGCTCAGAAAGGAAAGTCAGTCGCTCTCAGTTACTTGGAGGAGAGGTGAGTTCTAACTCAGGAGGCTGGGCCCGGGAGGGCAGACACTCGATCCAAAGAGAATGATTCTCCTTCTCCTTGTCTAGACTTTTAGGAGTCCAAATGATAGACAAAGATGAAAATAGCACCTGCCAAGTCAAGGGAGATCAGGACATAGGAAGAGAAGGAGTCAGGAATAATTCCGTTTCCTTAGGGGTCCCATGTGGGTGGAGTGGGCCTCTTAGATGAAGTTTTGATTTTATGGGACTGTTTATTTCCTTGTTTCTGCTCTTCAGCATTTAGTAAAGGGCCTATTGATTTTCATTATTTTTAATTTCAGCCTTGCCTCAGTCTCAGCTGGACAATGGGGAGTTCATGGAAAGGGTTTTTGTTTTTTTTTCTGTCTGGGCCAGAATGTTTGAATTTACTGCCCTCTGAGACCAGCAGGATGGTGATAGTGGAACCAGAGAAGGAGGCAAAGCAAGAGAGGATCTGAAAACAAGGTCGGAGCTCCAGAACCAGGTGCTTCTTCCTCCAGGATATTCTCTTTCCAGTGCCAGCCTCAAAGGGACTGATTTTTGTTTTTACTCCAAATCCATTTAGGCCCTATGTCAAAGGCCTTCTTTCTCATCGAGTCTCCACAATTTGCCATCTACCCCTTCAATGCTGTCTTCTGTCTTCTATAGCCCCTTAACTGGACGGTCACTCCTATGCTTGTAGTTTGGCTTGTATCCAAATTAGTTATAAATAGTTCTGTCCATCCCACAAGACTGTAATTCTTCCCATGGCAGGGAAAGCATCATTTTTACTTTAAACCAATCCTCTCCTCTAGCACCTGCTCCAATAGACACCTGATAGACCCTGCTAGGTATCTATTACATACCTGCATCAAGTAACTAACTGTATAGTAGTGTTTTCCACACTTTTATGATGACAAGCGTTATGTGGTAGAACTTGTTAAAAAAATTTTCTCAGATCCCACCCTGACCCCCTGTATCGGAATCTCCAGGGGCAAAAACTGGGAAGCTTTTTTTTTTTTTTTTTTTTTTTAGATGGAGTCTCACTCTGTTGCCCAGCCTTGACCCCTGCTGTCAGCTCTCGGCTCACTGCAACCTCCGTCTCCCGGGTTCACGCAATTCTCTGCCTCAGCCTCCTGAGTAGCTGGGATTACAGGTGCCCACCACCACACCCGGCTAATTTTTGTATTTTTAGTAGAGATAGGTTTTCACCATCTCGGCCAGGCTGGTCTTGAACTCCTGAATTCATGATCTACCCACCTCGGCTTCCCAAAGTGCTGTATTACAGGCATGAGCCACGGCGCCTGGCCAGGAAGCTAAATTTTTAACCAGAGTTGCAAGTGAATCTTCTCAGTGAAGTTTAGGGAACTCTGTTCTAGAAGGTAAGAAGGAGAGATGGCTCTATGGTGGGATGGCCTTTTTATGTCAAATATACTGGAGATGAGTATTGCGGAGTCAGAGGCTGCCAGAAGGGCATATTATTACCAAACTGCTCATTCTTTCTGTTCCCCTGAAGTGAGCTACATGAAGCCCTGCAAAGTCGCTCAGGAGCTGCATAAAATGTCTCTCTTGGCATCCTCATTTGCCCTTGCCATTGCTTTCAGAAACATGCCGTTTTTACAGTCTCTCAGACCTTGTCTTCACTTCCTGGTCCCCCGAGTCTGTGTGTGATGCTAAAGTGAGAATGTCCTTGAATGTTCTTGATCTCGATGTGTCGGCCACTCTCTGAAGCCTTCTGTCTGCTCTCCGCCCTCCTGGACAATTCCACATGTGTGACCTCTACTTCTTCCGATTTCTCTCTCTCTCTCTCTGTTCTTTCCTTTTTTTTTTTTTTTTTTACTAACTCCCCTCATCCTCCATGTCTCTGTTTTCCCCCTGTGCAATCAGTCCTGTGCAGAAAGTTTTACGCATGCAGTGGTTTCCCATTGCTCTAAAGTCCAAATTTCTAAATGAGGCCCTGTTCTGCCTACCTGATTCAGACAGAGGCTTCTTTACAAGCAACAAAGATGGGCTCAGTAAAAAGACAGATTATTGGAAAGGTTCTCAGGGATCTATAGAAGGAACAAGAAGCAGGAGGACCAGACTTAGGAATGGGGAATCAACAGGGGAGCTGATCATCGAAGATTGCAGCAGGGGTCACAACAGAAGCATGAGCTGGCTGCTGAGGCCTCCGCATTATTGGGCCACTGTCTCAGGATACAAACCCCATAATTAATTGACAACTGGATAAGCCCAATTCGTGTGCCAGCTTCCCATTGACCCAGGACAGGGTAGGAAGAGCTGCGCTTGCTTTTTCTTTTTAAGTTATAGACAGGAGCGTTTCACCAAGACTTCACTAAGAGGAGTTTCTCAAAAGGGAGAAAGTGGGATAATAGAAAAAGAAGCTTGGTTGTCAAATAACTTAAAATTGATGTGTCTTCTATGACAATGCTCCAGCCTTAAAAAAATGGAAGTGTTTGGAGAAAAATATAAATTACACAAAACTCAAAGACTTTTTAAAAATTAATGTATTAGTCTGGTCTCATGCTGCTAAGAAAGACATATCTGAGACTGGGTAATTTACAAAGGAAAGAGGCTTAATGGACTCACAGTTCTACATGGCTGGGGAAGCCTCACAATCATGTCAGAAGGCAAAGGAGAAGCAGAGCCATGTCTTGCATGGCAGCAGATAAGAGAAGTGCTGAAGAAAATGGGGAAAAACCTCTTATAAAACCGTGAGATCTCACGAGACTTGTTCACTATCATGAAAACACTATGGGAGAAACCACTCCATGATTCAGTTATCTCCACTGAGTCATGCCCTGCATGGGGATTATTACAATTCAAGGTGAGATTTGGCTGGGGACACAGTCAAATCATATCAATTAATGCACCAAGTGGCCTTATCTTCCTCTCTTTCCCTCTTTTTGCTCTTCCTCCTCCCATTCCCTGTTTTTCTCTTCTCTCTCGTTGCCTCTTATTCTCCTTTCTCCCTCTCATTTTACTGGCAGTTACGTTCTTCTGCTCAGTATTAGGAAAGTTCCAGATGAACTCGGAGGAGGAAGTGGAAAAGTAAGATTCTAAACTGTGAGACAGGAAATTGGGATGAGGTGTGTCCATGGGAGTGAATGAATTAAAACCACTGACAGTTTATCATCTTACTTTAGCATTGATTTGGGGTTCCTTTTTCCAATCCACAGCACACAGATGTTCATTTAAAATAGGCCCTTAGAGTTTGAGGGTCCCTCTAACATTTAACTCATAAAATTCCCCGCAGCTATTTCTCTGTAAGAAAATAATCTAGAAAAATTGGGGAAAAGGATTATACAGAAAAAATGCTCATTTCAGCTTTATTTATAACAGCCTTCAAATTGGAAACCACCTAAATGGGATGAATATCTCCATGGTATGCTCCCTTTATGGTATATTATGCTTACACAGCATTTAAAACTTGGAAAATGTTTATTAAAAAGTGAAGTGAAAAAGTCAGTGCATAAAATGCCGCATAAAATATAATCACAATTACACAGAATAAGTTAAAAGAATGAAAACTTATCAAGTGAGGAAACACAGAAGTGAGACACAGCACTATTACAGGGATTGCTTTTAGATAATAGGATTCTTGGTGATTGATTTAAAAATATTTTGTTTGTCGACTTTTGCATTTCTTTGATTTTCAAAAATGTTCACATTGAGCACACTAAAACAAGATGCGTGTCTTTCTTTACACCAGAATAAAATCAACTTTTGTTAACAACCGAAGGAGAGAATGTCCTTGCTTAAACATGGACCCACAGCTTCCAGTTTTCACGGGATCTTCTGAGATAGCTGCTCTCTTGCTGAGGTCATCATAGTGTTCGTGTAACCAAATCCAGTAGGCACACTGTGCCCTCATTTTCCTCAACCCTCCAGCAGAATTTAATGTGGTTAATCAGTCTTTCTTGACACGCTATCATTTTTTCCAGGAAACCCGCCTGCTTCTGTTGCCACCCTTGACCCTTGCCTCCTTCTCAGTTCTTGTTCATTTCTTCCTCTTGTACCAAAATTCTAAATGTTACACTCTCCTCCTAGTTATACTTGCTTTTGTCACCAAAGGCATCCCATCCGCTCCCCTCTATATTCAGACACCTTTTTGGTTTATGGATCTGCCCGGCTCTCCCTTGTAATCACTTGTCTAGCTGCTTCCTTGACGTCCTTGTTTGGATGTCCCCAAAATATTTCAAACTTATATCCAAAATGAAATTCTTCAAGGAAAGTCTATGACATAGAGACTGAATGAAGGTCCATGTGTCAAGTGATGTAGTAAACATTGGTGTAATATAATTTTCTTATTTTTTCAATTTAAAAATATGTGAAAATAGAAACTCTAATAGTTTCTTCCTGAATCTCAATGGATCATACTGCTTACTCCTTAAAATACAAATTACCTTCTTAAAGACCAGTGTTTGCATTGCCAAAATCAGAGACAAAAATTCCAGGCTCTAATAAGACTTGCAAAATAAAAGGATTTTTCTACGTCATTTTATTTTATATCTTATACAATGTGAAGCAACATTTATATAGTACTCACATTATTTACAATCCCCTGTATATGATGCTTTTTAGGTAAGGTCCTAGGCCATTTGCATACCACTCATCCGCTCCCACACCAATGTTTATAGGAGAAGGACATAGAGAGTTTTGACTGTAACCAATGACTACATTAAAATATTTTGGGATTAAAAAAATCATTCCAGTGAGCGATGAATAGAATTATTTTCTCATTGGATTGAGTTCAATGAAAGGAGCCCGCCATGATTTTTTTCTTAACCAATTAAACATGACAACATAATTTTCGGACAGGTTGTTGTTACAGGGACTTTGTGACATACCTATTCAAGTTCTAGACGTTTGCACTATGTCTTCAAGGAGCTGAAACTATCTTGATGTATTTGTTAATTACATGTTTCTATTTCTTCCAAAAATAAAGGAAAACATAATTACATGCTGAGTGTTGTTCAGCTTTGGGGTTCTAAAAAGGTCATTTGAACCAGATTCCAGATTTCTGTAGTCTCTTGTTACTCAAAATGTGTGGCATCAACTAGCAACATTGGCTTCACCTGGGGCTGTATTAGAAATCACATTCTCAGGCTCCACCCAGACCTGACGAATCAGAACCCACCTTTTGAACAAGATCCCTATGTGACTTGCTTGCACACTAAACTCTGAGAAGCTGTGATCTAGAACTGTAAGCCTTTTGAGTTCTTAAAATCTAGCTTCATATTGCTATCATTAACTCAAATTCTATGTATTATGATTCTGACTAGAATCATAGTAGCTTTTACTTAATAAAACATCAGACTGAGCATGGTGTAATCCTAAGCACTTTGAGAGTCCAAGGTGGGCGGATCATCAGGTCAAGAGATCAAGGCCATCCTGGCCAAGATGGTGAAACCCTGTCTCTACTAAAAATACAAAAATTACCTGGGCGTGCTGGCACATGCCTGTATTCTCAGTTACTTGGGAGGCTAAGGCAGGAGAATTGCATAAACCCGGAAGGCGGAGGTTGCAGTGAACCAAGATCACGTCACTGCACTTTAGCCTGGCAACAGAGCGAGACTCCACCTCAACAAACAAACAAACAAACAAACAAACAAAAAAACCCATAAGCTTAGAAATTAATAAATTCAGCAAAAAGAAAAATTATTTAAAATTAGAAAAAAGGTTTGAACAGATATTTCACTGAAGAAAACATATGATGTCAAAAGCAAGTGAAAATATGTACATCATTTTAGCCATTAGGTAAATGCAAATTAAAACAACAATAAGATGACACTCCACAACTATTAGAATTGCAATAATAATACTATTAACCACAACAATAATACCTAACAATATTAAGATATGTTGAGGTTGTAGACTCTCTACTAGTCTAGTACTCTCATACATGGCAGGTGGAATTGCAAAATTGTATAGTCACTTTGGAAAACAGATTGGCAGTTTCTTTTTTTAAAACTTTTATTTTAGGCTGGGCGCGGTGGCTCAAGCCTGTAATCCCAACACTTTGGGAGGCCGAGGCGGGCAGATCACGAGGTCAGGAGATCGAGACCATCCTGGCTAACACAGTGAAACCCCGTCTCTACTAAAAAAATACAAAAAAACTAGCCGGGCGAGGTGGCGGGCGCCTGTAGTCCCAGCTACTCAGGAGAATGGCGTGAACCCAGGAGGCGGAGCTTGCAGTGAGCTGAGATCCAGCCACTGCACTCCGGCCTGGGCGACAGAGCGAGACTCCGTCTCAAAAAACAAACAAACAAACAAACAAACAACAACAACAAAACTTTTATTTTAGGTTTGGGATTACATGTGTAGGTTTATTGTATAGATAGACTCATGTCGTGGGGGTTTCTTGTGCAGATTATTTCATCACCCAGGTACTAAGCCTAGTACACAGTAGTCATTTTATCTGATCCTCTCCCTCCTCCTACCCTACACCCTCAAGTGGAACCCGGTGTCTGTTGTTCCCTTCCTTGTGTCCATGTGTTCTCATCATTTAACTCCCACTTATAAGTAAGAACATACTGTATTTGGCTTTCTATTCCTGCATTTGTTTGCTAAAGATAATAGCCTCTAGAGCCTCTAGCTCCATCCATGTTCCTGCAAAGGACATGATCTTATTCTTTTTTTATAACTGCATAGTATTCCATGTTATGTGTGTGTGTGTGTGTGTGTGTGTGTGTGTGTGTGTATAAATGTGGTATATATACATATCACATTTTCTTTATCCAGTCTACCAATGATGGGTATGTAGGTTGATTCCATGTTGCTATTGTGCATAGTGCTACAATGAACATACATGTGTTCTTTTCAATAGAATGATTTATATTCTTTTGGGTATATACCCAGTAATGGGATTGCTGGGTGGAATGTTCTGTTTTTAGCTCTTTGAGGAATTACCACACTGCCTTCCACACTGGTTGAGCAAATTTACACGCCCACCAACCGTATATATGTGTTTGCTTTTCTGCATAACCTTGCCCGCTTCTGTCATTTTTTGACCTTTTAATTTTTTTGAGAGTCTCACTCTGTCGCCCAGGCTAGAGTACAGTGGCATGATCTTGGCTCACTGCAAGCTCTGCCTCCCGGGTTCAAGCGATTCTCATGCCTCAGCCTCCTGAGTAGCTGGGATTACAGGCACATGCCACCATGCCCTGCTAATTTTTGTATTTTTAGTAGAGATGGGTTTCACCACATTGGCCGGGCTGATCTCGAACCCCTGACCTCAGATGATCCACCCAGCTCGGCCTCCTAAAGTGCTGGGATTATAGGCATGAGCCACTGCACCTGGCCCTTGACTTTCTAATAATATAGTTTGGTAATTTGTTATAAATGTAAACCCATACTCATCATATGATTCCACAATCCTACTCATAGGTATTTATTCAAGCGAAGTGAATTTCTGTCATACAAAAGCTCATAAATGTTCATAGCAGTTTCATTGGTAGTCACAGAAACCTGAAAACAACCCACATGCTCTTTGACTAATGGATGGACAAACACTGGTGTATCCATATAATACATGCTATAGGTCTATAAAAAAGAACAAATCACAGATACACACAAAAACGTGGAGGAATCCACAATACATTACACATCATACTAAATGAATAAAGCTACACATTTGTATGACATTCTGGAGAAAAAAACGCTATGGGCATAAAGAGCTGACAGTAGTTGCCAGACATTCAGCATAGGTGGAGATGGCGTACTTGAATATAAAGAAATAGTCTTTGTTGTGTATCACTGGAGTTACTCCGTATCCTGATTGAGAAAGTAGCTACATGACTCTAGGCATTTGCCAAATCTCATAAAACAGTCTGGGTGCAGTGGCTCATGTCCGTAATCCCAGCACTTTGGGAGACTGAGGTGGAAGGATTCCTTGAGCCCAGTTAGAAATCATCTTATGCAACATAACAAGACCTCATCCCTGCTAAAATACAAACAAACAAACAAAGAAAAAATTAGCCAGCTATGGTTAACTATGATTGGCACACACCTGTAGTCCAAGCTACATGGGAATCTAAGTCAGGAGAATCACTTGAGCCCAGGAGTGTGAGACTATAGCGAGCCATGATTGTGGCCGCTACACTCCAGGTTGAGCAACACAGCGAGATCCTGTTTCAAACAAATAACCAAAAACTGCGTATCAGAAAAAGGAGGCTGGGCACGGTGGCTCACGCCTGTAATCCCAGCACTTAGGGAAGCTGAGGACAGAGGATGGCTAAAGCATAGGAGTTTGAGACCAGCCTGGGCAACATGGGGAAACCCTGTCTCTACAAAAAATGCAAAATTAGCCAGGCATAAAGGCAGGTACCTGTTAGTTCCAGCTACTGGGGTGGGAGAATTGCTTGAGCCCAGGAGTTGGAGGTTGCAGTGAGCTGAGAATATGCCATTGTATTCCAGTCCCAGTGACAAAGAAAGACCCTGTCTCAAGAAGAAGAAGAAGGAAGAAGAAGGAAGAGAAAAAGAAGGAGAAGAAGGAGGAGGAGGAGGAGGACTAGGAGGAGGAGGA